>NW_015160996.1:23484-39447 GCF_001447785.1 Gekko japonicus
AGGAGTTTGTAAGCCGCTCTGAGACACCTTTGGGTAGTGAAAGGCGGGGTATAAATCCAATCTCTTCTCTTCTCTTCTTCAAGAGCTCTCTCAGCCCCACCGACCTCCCAGGGTGTCTGTTATGGGGAGGGAAAGGGAAAGGAGTTTGTAAGGCGCTCTGAGACTCCCTTGGGTAGTGAAGGGCAGGGTATAAATCCAATCTCTTCTCTTCTTCTCTTCTTTAATACAAGAAGTAAAAATAACGGAAGGAAAAACCCAGAGTAAAACAGAATAACACAGGGGGGGGAAACTAAACAGCAGATCAACGAACATGATCGAGAACAAGAAAAAAGGCATATCTGATTTTCTGTGCCACAGGAATCCATACATTTACTCATTACCACCTTAGTCTGTAGTTAGACCAAGGGAAATATATCACCTTTCTGTGTAAGCTTATCACCTTTGCCTTTTAGTCTTCAAAACCGTAAGTCATCAGTTCCTCCCCAATCCCCACCCCCCGCTTTTATGCAAGAAGTCCATAAGGGGTTTCCGTGTAGGTATAAATTTAAGTAAAGTCTTTTCTTTTATCAAAGACGTGACTTTGGCCTTCTCTGCAAGTTCCATCATCTTGACTACTCATACTCGACTTAATATTGACCAACAGGAAAGAGATGGTAGATGGGGTGAAGGTGCACCTTTGCCTTTTAGTCTTCAAAACCGTAAGTCATCAGTTCATCCCCCCCCCCCCGCTTTTATGCAAGAAGTCCATAAGGGGTTTCCGTGTAGGTATAAATTTAAGTAAAGTCTTTTCTTTTATCAAAGACGTGACTTTGGCCTTCTCTGCAAGTTCCATCATCTTGACTACTCATACTCGACTTAATATTGACCAACAGGAAAGAGATGGTAGATGGGGTGAAGGTGGTGGGGACTTTAGGGGGAAGTGGCCATGTCCTGCTAGAATTCCTTTTGCTCTGGGGGACCAAGGAGGTTCGTAGCCACACGTCTATGTTAGATTTCAGTAGGGCAGACTTTAATAAGCTCAGCAGCATGATGAGAATCGTTCCCGGAAGGGAATGGAGCAAGTGAAGGGTGAGCTCTCGACTGCAATGTTCCCTCTAAGCTGTGGAGTCTTGTGAGCAAAAATCCTACTTTGTGAGCTACTGGCATTAAAGTTGTGAGCGGGCAATTTGGCTACTGCATAAATTAGTTTGCTCTGGAGCCGTCCCTTCCTGAGCTAAAGCAAAAATGTGTGAGCCGGAGGCTAAAAAACTGTGAGCTAGCTCACACTAACTCAGCTTAGAGGGAACACTGCTCTCGAGCTCTTGCAAGCTCAAGCAGTCGCTATTCCAACAGGAAGGAAACATGGTAGGGAGTCCAAGAAGCCAATGTGGATGGACAGAGAACTGTGTGATGTGCTATGGGAGAAAAAGGCAAGGACATACCTCTAAAGAAGAGTATCTGCGGGTTGCTAGGCACTGTAGGTCAGCCATCAGAGAGGCCAAAGCTCACAGTGAGCTAAAGCTAGCCAGGGAGGCTTGCTACAACAAGAAACTCTTCTTCAGATATGTGAGGAGCAAACGCAAGATGAAAGAGGGGATGGGCCCACTGTTGGGTGAAAATGGAGAAGCTCTGATAGAGTACAGAGAGAAAGCAGAAAATCTCAATGCCTATTTGGCCTCATTTCCCCCCCTGAAGAAGAGGACAGGCTCATCTAGCGATAGGTATGTCGGGCTATCTTTCAGTATACTCCTGCAGAGTGCAGGGGGTTGGACTAGATGACCTGCAAGGTCCCTTCCCACTCTAACATTCTATCATTCTATGATGGTAGCAGGCAAGTCACAGCATCTGGGCTGCTGGTTGACATGGACAGAGAGTTAGCTGAGAAGCAACTGGCTGCACTGAATGAGTACAAATCCCCATGGCCAGATGGTATGCAGCCAAGAGTGCGCAAAGAACATTCTAGAGAGATGGCCTTTGTCCATCATCTTCCTGACCTCTTGGAAGACAGGAGATGAGCCACAAGACTAGAGGAGGGCAGATGTTACCCCAATTTTCAAAAAAGGGAGGAGGGATGACCCAGGAAACTACAGGCCGGTCAGTCTGACCAGGGAAGGTACTGGGGCAGATTTTAAAGAGGCGAGCATCTAAAGGACAACTTGGTAATTTGGAGAAGTCAGCATGGATTTGTCCCCTATAGGCCAACCATCTCCCCGGTTTATTTGCCAATTGAAAGTTTCTTTGTTTTACATAATTCAGCTTTATTTCCATCTCTCTTATTGTTACCATAGATAACTACTGTTGTAAAAATTTTATTTGGTGCAAAATTTTTGCATTGTTCGGGAACTTTTTCAATTTGTCTGCTTTTAATCCCCTACTAGATATTTTGGATCTTTTCTTGTCTCTTTCTCTTCAGTTCTACATTGCGCTGGTATCAGGCATCCTCTCATAATGAATTTACTTGCACTCCCAAACCATTCTGAAGTCAGTGCCTTTATTTAGGTTAAGTGGAAAAAATTCTAACTTTTTAAAACAGCCTATCACAATTGCCTTATTTAATCTCCATCTAAAAGTAGTGGGCATTCCTTTATAAGTCATATTTACAGGATTATGATCTGAGAAAGACTCTGATAAAATCTCCAGTTTTATAACTTTAATGGCTAAATCTTTAGATACCAAAATCATATCACGTCTAGCAAAGGATCTATGTCTCTCTAAAAAGTAAGTAAATTCTTTAGAATTACCATTTTTCTGCCTCCATATGTCAACTAATCCCAAATTGTCCATCAAATAAGGAAAAAAAGGGCTTGGACAGTTTACCTTGGTTAATTTTAGATTTTCCCCTGTCCATATGTGGAAGAATAGCTTCATTCCAATCACCCATCAAACACCAACTGCCACAAGACAAAAACACAGTTCTGTCCACAAGATGTTTATAAAACAACTCCTTGTCCTCCTTGGGGGCATGAAGAAGAAGAGAAGTGATGGGATTTATACCCCATGGCCCTTCACTACCCAAAGGAGTCTCGGAGTGGCTTACAAGCTCCTTTCCCTTCCCCTCCCCACGACAGACACCCTGCGAGGTAGGTGGGGCTGAGAGAGCTCTGACAGGAACTGTCCTTGAGAACAGCTCTGACAGGACTATGGCTTGCCCAAGGTCATCCAGTTGCTGCAAGTGGAGGAGTGGGGGAATCAAACCCGGTTCTCCCAGATTAGAGCCGACATTGATCCAACACTGGCTTCTCTTATGTTCTAAGGCACGTGTATGGGCAGTAGTTGGTTTCGCTCATTTGCAAGTTGGTACCTGCAGAAGCCTCTGCTGACTTGAGTGGAGTTGGTTGTGGCGAAGCAGAGGGGGAAAGGCGGTCCCACAACGAAGAGGGGCCAAGGCCATGAAGGGCTTTGGGCAAGACAGCGCGGGATCTGCAGAACCAGGGGGCTCCACGCGACCTCTCAAATGATAAACAGTAAGGAACGGGGGGGCATGCTCGGATGTTGCTAACATGGCGTATTCCTTGCCAGGAGAACGAGAAGATGGGAAAGGTTGTCTACCTGGGCCTCTGCCTCCTGGGATGCCTCATCTTAGGATCTAGTAGCACCCCAGTGGAAGGTGAGTGTTGGGACTGCCAATCAAATTGGTGTATACATAATAAAATCATAGATCCATAAGATCATAGAGTCCAGGGTCATCTAGTCCAACCCCCTGCACAATGCAGGAAATTCACAAATACCTCCCTCTCACACCTCCAGTGACCCCTGTTCCATGCCCAGAAGATGACAAAACACCTCCAGGATCTCCAGCCAACCTGGCCTGGAGAAAAATTGCTTCCTGACCCCAAAGTGGCGATCAGCATTTCCTTGGGCGTGTAAGAAAGGGCCACAAGAACTAAGCCCTGAGGCAACCCTTCCTGCCCTCTCTTTCATGACCTGCCCAAGTCCACAGAATCTGCATTGCTGTCAGAGGGCCATCGAGCCTCTGCTTCAAAACCTCCAAAGGAGAGCCCACCACCTCCCGAGGAAGCCTGTTCCACTGAGGAAGTGCTCTAATTGTGAGAAAATTCTTTCTAAGGTTTCGCCGAAAACTCTTTTGATTTAATCTGAACCCATTGGTTCTGGTCCGACCTTCTGGAAAATATCAGCAAGAGAAGTCTGGAATTTATTAGACCTTTCACTTTTAGCAAAGTTTGACTTCCAACAGATATCAGGATGACTCAGATCACCCATGACCACCATGTCCCATCTCTTTGAGAACTTTGTAATCTGTTCTAGGAGTGTCTCATCCACGTTCTCTGCCTGGCTTGGTGGTCTATCGTAGACCCCCCACCATAATATTAGTATCATTTCTTCTTTTGTTTTTTCCTGGAGATTCTCAACTGACCATCCATGCTCAGATTCATATATTTCTTCACAAGTGTATACATCCTTGACATACGTACCTCACTTAGTAATTAGTACTATTATTTAAGGAGTTCCTGGAGAAGGATTTAAGAGGCTGGGGTGTGGGCGTCCAAGGGCTCAGCTGCATGTCTGTGTTCATTTACAAGCTTACTCCTGATTCACCGCCTTAATCAGAGTCAAATGACGGCTCTAAGAAAGTTGCTCTAAAAAAGCCAAAGAAGATGGTGTGGGCGGAGGAGTGGGTTCTTCTTGATCCTAAAGAACTCCCAGTGGGAAGTGATTCACTTAAATTTGGAGCTGCCTGTGGAGGTGTCTTAGCACTTATACCTGGACACAGGTTCCTCTGCAGATTGTCTCTGGAGATTGTCTCCAAAGGTGATTGGCTGTAAGCACTCACTCCCTTTTCCCTTGCAAGGACCTCATGCAAAAGGAGAAATGCTGCCGTCTGGGAAATCAGAAGAATCAAAGGAAAACAAGATCCCTGTTGCTGCTAAGGGTAAACATCTGAAAATAGGGGGGACCTGGATTTTTTTAGGGGGTCCTTTTTGTCTCCAAAGGTGATTGGCTGTAAGCACTCACTCTCTTTTCCCTTGCAAGAACCTCATGTGATGGGAGATATGCTGCCGTCTGGGAAATCAGAAGAATCAAAGGAAAACAAGATCCCTGTTGCTGCTAAGGGTAAACATCTGAAAATAGGGGGGACCTGGATTTTTTTAGGGGGTCCTTTTTGTCTCCAAAGGTGATTGGCTGTAAGCACTCACTCTCTTTTCCCTTGCAAGAACCTCATGTGATGGGAGATATGCTGCCGTCTGGGAAATCAGAAGAATCAAAGGAAAACAAGATCCCTGTTGCTGCTAACGGTAAACATCTGAAAATAGGGGGGACCTGGATTTTTTTAGGGGGTCCTTTTTGTCTCCAAAGGTGATTGGCTGTAAGCACTCACTCTCTTTTCCCTTGCAAGAACCTCATGTGATGGGAGATATGCTGCCGTCTGGGAAATCAGAAGAATCAAAGGAAAACAAGATCCCTGTTGCTGCTAAGGGTAAACATCTGAAAATAGGGGGGACCTGGATTTTTTTAGGGGGTCTGTAATGATTTCATGTTTAACTGTGTGTGTGTGACTTTAAAAGTTTGGTTGCATGACTGTGTGATAGTCTAGAGTAGTGCAAACAAGCAAGTGGTGTGATTGGTGAGTGACAGAGAAGGGGAGGGGTTTTGGAAGTGATGATGTGTGAATGATAGGTATGTCACAACAACAACAACAAATACCTTTTATTGGCATAAAATTGGGGTAAATCCTATAAAATTTGTGGAAAATAAATAACTTCTAAAAGCATTACAAGGTATGCCTATTTATATAAGCTTAAAATTATAGTGAGATAAAATTTTGCCCAACCGCAGAACCTTGAATTAAATTATACAACTCATTGAACTCAATTAGAATGACCAGGGACATTTTTCCGTTTTATAAGAACATAAAAAAACTTGGCAGTATGTCTATCAGGAGTGACAGTTGATGAAGACAGTTGATGTTCAGTTAAGCAGTTTTAGTTCTGATTTCTGTGAGAGAAGCAGAAGATCAGTTAGTTCTGTGTACGAGAGAAGTGCTGTGTAAAAGTAGTTCGTTCTGAGGTCTGAAGGAGAGACCTTCTTGTGTGTGATAGAAGAGATTAAGTTCTGTGTATGAAGAAGCGTTGAATGTATAAGGAAACAAAAGTTAAATGACAGTCTGAGTGACAGACTGCGGTGAAACAAGAAACATTTATGACCCTGAGTTAATGAGTTACAATGTTACTTGAAAGATCCCTGTCAGAAAAGAGAGCAGATCTTATGCCCCACTGGTGGACCTCCTGATGGCACTGGTATTTCTGGCCACTGTGTGACGCAGAGTATTGGACTGGATGGGCCTTTGGCCTGATCCAACATTGGCGTCTCTTATGTTCTTATGTTCTTATAAAGCAAGTGTTAAAAATATTCACAGTACCGGTTACCTCATTCTACTATATTATTTACAAATTATATAAATAAATCTACTTTTATTCAAGTCTGCCAGTTCTGAAAGAAATAATCCCTCAGGAAACACGTAGACCCTCATGAATGCCTTAAACCCTCGATTTACCTACCCAGTGATAGAAATATATATTATAAAGGTTTGGAAAGCCTTAAAATTTCCTGGTGGCAGCTGGATTACCCAGTAGAACAAAACATAAATAACACGTTTAAAGTAAAACCAGACCTCCCCAGAGAAGGGGTCGTCACAGGGTCCTTTTTGTCTCCAGAGGTGATTGGCTGTAAGCACTCACTCTCTTTTCCCTCGCAAGAACCTCATGTGATGGGAGAAATGCTGCCGTCTGGGAAATCAGAAGAATCAAAGGAAAACAAGAGCCCTGCTGCTGCTGCTGCTAACGGTAAACATCTGAACATGGGGGGGGGGACGACACAGATTTTTAAGGAGGTGCTTTTTGTATGCACAAGAGTCCCATATTTGTTTTACCATTCCAGACAATCATGGTAATGAGCCAAACCAGTGATTTTTGTGTATAGTTTTGGCTCAGAAATTTCAGAATGCATAACTCTAAGCCAGGGGTGGCCAAACTTGCTTAACGTAAGAGCCACATCAAATAAATGTCAGTTTTTTGAGAGCCACATGATGTGAACAAATATTAAGTAAAGGTAAAGGTTCCCTTGCTCGAAAGTCAGTCGAATCCGACTCTAGGGTTGCGGTGCTCATCTCCGTTTCAAAGCCGAAGAGCCAGCGCTGTCCGAAGACGTTTCCGTGGTCATGTGGCCGGCATGACTAAACACCAAGGCGCACGGAACGCTGTTACCTTCCCACTGAAGTGGTAACTATTTATCTACTTGCAATTTCTTGCTTTCGAACTGCTAGGTTGGCAGGAGCTGGAACTAGAGACGGGAGCTCACTCCGTCATGCGGCACCCGGGTCTTGAACTGCTGAACTACCGACCTTCCACAGCCTGCAGTTCAGCGTCTTAACCACTTGAGCCACCGCAGCTCCTGAACAAATATTACAGACATGTTTTTATTGGAAAATACGCAAATTTGCTTTTTATTAACATTAAATGAGACTGCCAAAAATAAAAACAAAAAGGGTAAAAGCAGATATTGATAATGAGATTCCGTTGTCCAATGATATTTATTTGTTTGCTAATGATGTTTATTTGTCTGAGAGAGAGAGAGAGGTGGAAAGAAAGAGAGAGAAACAAAGAAAGCGATTAGGTCGGGAGGGGGGAGGTGGAAAGAAAGCAACTTGAACTTTAAATGAGTCCTCCAATCCCCCCCACCAGTCAGCTTGGCAAAAGGATTTAAAGAGACAAAATGCCTTCTCCAAGCCGGCCCTTGGGGGCGGCGGTTAGGGGTTGAGAATACATTTCAAGTTAATGTCGCTTTCCTTCCTCTGCTCTCCCCCACCTCAAGCCTACCCAAGGTGGGGAACACTGGCTGGGGAAGGGAAGATCAATCGGGGAGGCATTCCATCCCTTCGCTTCCCCAGCGTTCTCGGTGTCTAGTCATGCCAGCCACATGACCACAGAAACATCTTCGGACAGCGCTGGCTCTTTGGCTTGGAAACGGAGATGAGCACCGCATCCCTAGAGTCGGATTCGACTGGCTTTCGAGCAAGGGAAACCTTGACCTTTTTAAAACACGGGTCAGTAGAGGAGCAGCTTCTTACAGTTTGCCAGGCAAGGAGCTGCAGTTTCTAAATGGATTCAAGTGAGTCTGCCTGACTCCTGCTGTCTCCCTGGAAGAGCAAAGCTTGAGAGGCAGTTAATGAGAGGGACATTGCTGGATCTCTCTTGTGGCCACTCCTCTCTGTCACTGAACCAGGCCGGGTGGTTTCTCCAGACCTACTCCCGTGTTCAGTGGGTCTCCTCTCGCACTCTGCTGAGAGCAAGAACGGAATGGAAGACAACTGGAAGATGAGCCTTCCCCCCTTTAGAGCTAGATTAGAGCCTAGTAGCATCTTAAGGACCAACAAGAGTTTCGGGGTGTGAGGTTTTGGGGATGGAGAAGCCCTGGCCCCACTGGTGGACCTCCTGATGGCCCCTGGTATTTCTGGCCACTGTGTGTGTGTCAGAGTGTTGGACTGGATGGGCCACTGGCCTGATCCAACATTGGCTTCTCTTATGTCCTTATGTATGGGGCAAGGGATGCTCTGTGTTCTTGGTCCCGGGGGGGGGGCAAGAGTAGGAGGGCTTCTGGTGTCTTGGCCCCACTGCTGGACCTCCTGATGGCCCCTGGTATTTCTGGCCACTGTGTGACACAGAGTGTTGGACGGGATGGGCCATTGGCCTAATCCAACATTGGCTTCTCTCACGTTCTTATGCAGCCCTTAATAGCCTTTTTGTCTTTTCCAGTTGCAAACGACGACCAAGTGAACCCCAGGAGTTCTTGTCCTCCTTGGGCATATCAGTTCAGACGCAACTGCTATGAGTATTTCCCCCAGCCACAACCATGGTACTCAGCAGAGGTAAGTGCTGCTGGGGGGGGGGGGGGGGGGAAGGGGGCCGGGCAGGGAATGTGCGCATGTGCTGATGTGTGTAACCCCATATTTTGAAAAGCCTGGTTTCATAAACATGGACACGAAATGATTTCTTTTCATTTGGCATCAGAAGAATTAAAAAGAGTTTGGATGAAATGAAAAGTTTTGCAGGACTGTTGAGTAAGGTCACCATGGTGTGCTACATGTAGAACCCGCAATCCCCCCCCCAAGGAAAATTTGGGTGAAGCAGTGTTCCCATTTCAACCCCACTGTACTCCAAGAAGGCGCTGCGGTGGCTCAGTGGTTAAGACGCTGAGTTGCAGACCGGAAGGTCGGTTGTTCGGCAGTTCGAGACCCGAGTGTGCCGCATGACGGAGTGAGCTCCCGTCTCTGGCCCCGGCTCCTGCCAACCTAGCAGTTCGAAAGCAAGACATTGCAAGTAGATCAATAGGTACCGCTACGGTGGGAAGGTCACAGCGTTCCGTGCGCCTCGGCGTCTAGTCATGCCAGCCACATGACCACGGAAATGTCTTTGGACAGCGCTGGCTCTCTGGCTTGGAAACGGAGATGAGCACCGCAACCCTAGAGTCGGATTTGACTGGCTTTCAAGCAAGGGAGACCTTTTTCTCCTCCAAGAAGCTCAGGGCTGTGGCAAGGTTTGTTCCCTCGTGTATCATCCTTACAACCTCTCCGTCTCCATGGGAAGAAACCCAGTCCCCGCAGTCACACTTGAAGCTGCCATCTACTGAATCAGACCCTCGGTCCACTGAGGTCAGTCTTGCCTACTCAGACTGGCAGCGGCTCTCCAGGGTCTCAGGCCGACGGGTCTTTCCCTTCACCTACCAGATGATCCTTATTGGAAACGCCGGGAATTGAACCTGGGGCCTTCTGCTTGCCAATCAGATGCTCTACCAGAGCCATGGCTCCACCTCCCTTTGCCCACTGAAGGTCTGGAGGCACTGCTGCCTGTCTGCGGGCAGCGGCTTTTCTGGTTCTGCATGGGGGCAGCTCTCAGTAGAGCTGAGAAGACGAGTTCCCTGAAGCCACAAATGTGTGTTACACGCTGGCCAAGTTGTATTTCAGTCTCCCAGCATGCTGTTGGCAGGACTGACATACCTCCATTTTGTTGGCATCAACCCATACCATTTGGGCTGGCACCTGGTCCAGAATGGTCAGCCAGATTTTACCGAATCTTTTGGCAAGACATGGAGGTGGGCTGGTAAAAGGGATGGGAGGCCGGGACGAGGCACTCACCATGTTTGGACCTAAGCCCATAAGCCAAAGGTGAGCTCATCAGGGAATATTCAGGACCTCTAGAAGAGTCCCAAGAAGCAGCCCCAGCCTGGCACAGCCAACACACCAGGGCTGTTCCCGTCTGAGCTTTGACAAAGCTTCAATGCAGGCAACAAAGGCCTGTCTTCTCTTCATCCCAAAGATTTCTCTTTTTGCCCCGTTCTGCACACTGCCAGCTTGCCCGTGGCCCTCTGCGTGTGCGCACATTGCTAGCTCGCTACCTGACATATTAATCAGAGCCAAGCACACTTCCTCTTTGGATTCATTCCTCATGTTTGAGCTATTGGGGGCATGTTTCAGTTACGAAAGAAAAATTGCACAGTTGTAGAAACGTAGTAGATAAACGCTTGGAGTATATTGCAAAAGGGTGAACCTTGGCATTTAGTCATGCTGGCCACATGATCATGGAAACGTCTTCGGACAGCGCTGGCTCTTCGGCTTGGAAATGGAGATGAGCACCGCATCCCTAGAGTCGGATTCGACCGGCTTTCGAGCAAGGGAAACCTTTACCTTTACTGAGGTAGACACAGTTCCTCAACCTATCCGGTTACCTTGGGTGCCAGGCTTTAGTCCACCTGAAAAGGGAGAGACTCCATTTATAGTATTATTCTCCTATTTCAGCAAGTAAGATTAGTTGCTTCAGACACAGACAAGACCTCCGAAAACTCCTGAAAGAAGCAGAGTAGTCAGGGATGTTGTCAGTCATCTGACTATGGCCAACCATGACTTCACAGTCGATGTTTTGCTCTCTCCTGGCAGTTCGAGTGTCAGAAGTTGAGGCCCGACAGCCATCTGGTTTCCTTTTCCAACTCAGTTGAGGAAAAAGTGGTTTCGACTTACATCAGAAGCCGTAACTCTCGAACAAACAATGTCTGGACTGGCCTTAGTGCTGCACGGGACTACAATGTGGGTAACTCCCTTCAAACTCTCTCCATTCCTTTTCTGAACTTAGATTTTGGACACACATGTATTATGAATGAAAACAGGTGCTGGACTGGCGTGGTCTCTTCGGCCTCGATTAGCCACACTGGTCCTTCCTCTCTCGGCCTGACCCGCCTTGCAGGGTTGTTTTGAAGATAAAATGGAGGAGAACCATGTGAGCTGCTTTGGGTTACCGTCGGGGAGGAAGGCAGGGTGTAAATGGAGGAAATGAACGAAAGACGTCTAAAAGCACGGTGCAGTTTGGGAGGAGGAAGCGGCACTCTGAACGGTGCGTTATAGTTGGAAGAGGAGCTGGAACTAGAGACGGGAGCTCACTCCGTCATGCGGCACACTCGGGTCTCGAACTGCTGAACTACTGACCTTCCACAGCCTGCAGTTCAGCGTCTTAACCACTTGCGCCACCGCAGCCTTTAGTCCACCAGAAAAGGGAGAGCATCCATTCATAGGATTATTCTCCTACAGGACAAAAAAACAGGATCTGAAGCACTGCGTCCTTTTTGTGCTCTTTGTAACTGTAAAAGCACATAGGTTTTATTGTACGGATATCATGTATGGACATGGAATTAAGCAAACTCCGGAGCATGGCGGAAGACAGGAGGGCCTGGCGTGAGGTGGTCTGTGGGGTCGCGAAGAGTCGGACTCGACTGTGCGACTGAACCACCACCACCACAACATAGGTTTTAAGGCAGTGGTTCTCAACCTTCCTAATGCCACGACCCTTTAATACAGTTCCTCATGTTGTGGTGAGTGACCCCCAACCGTAAAATTATTTCCGTTGCTATCATAAGACCATTGAACATTTGTGTTTTCCGATGATCTTAGGCGACCCCTGTGAAAGGGTCGTTCGACTCCCAAAGGGGTTGCGACCCACAGGTTGAGAACCGCTGCTTTAAGGAGTCCTAACTGAATGTTTTCAAGAACAAGCAGACTTTTGAGCATCATTTCAGGCACCCTGTCCTCCTAGTTGCTTCTACGTCCTCTTTTCAGCTAAATGTTCATGAGATTGTCCACAGAGCTCCTCAGAGCAAGGTGCTAGGGTGTGGTGAGTCCCACTGGCAGAAACTATTTCAGCAAGCGAGATTAGCTGCTTCGGAGACAGACGAGGTGACCTCCGAAAACTCCACCTTCTGTATTTTCAGAAAGGCTGGAATGTCACATACAAGGGTAACTTGAAGTCCTCAAAAAGCAGAGTCGTCAGGGATGTTGTCAGGCGTCGTATTATGACAGGGGTCATTTCGTAGAAAAAGAGCTAGGGGAACTCATTAGCATAACTCATTAGCATATGCCACACCCCCTGACATCAGGGGCCCGGCGGTGGAGGCAGTGGTTCTCAACCTTCCTAATGCCACGACCCTTTAATACAGTTCCTCATGTTGTGGTGAGTGACCCCCAACCGTAAAATTATTTCCGTTGCTATCATAAGACCATTGAACATTTGTGTTTTCCGATGATCTTAGGCGACCCCTGTGAAAGGGTCGTTCGACTCCCAAAGGGGTTGCGACCCACAGGTTGAGAACCGCTGCTTTAAGGAGTCCTAACTGAATGTTTTCAGGAACAAGCAGACTTTTGAGCATCATTTCAGGCACCCTGTCCTCCTAGTTGCTTCTACGTCCTCTTGTAAGCTAAATGCTCACGAGATTGTCCTCAGAGCTCCTCAGAGCAAGGTGCTAGGATGTGGTGACTCCCCGTGGCAGAAACTATTTCAGCAAGCGAGATTCGCTGCTTCGGAGATGGACGAGGTGACCATCCGAAAACTCCACCTTCTGTATTTTCAGAAAGGCTGAAATGTCACATACAAGGGTAACTTGAAGTCCTCAAAAAGCAGAGTAGTCGGGGATGTTGTCAGGCATCGTATGATGGCCAACCATCACTTCACAATCAATGTTTTGCTCTCTCCTGGCAGTTTCGGTGTCAGAAGCTGAGACCCGGCGGCCACCTGGTTTCCTTTTCCAGTCTAAATGAGGAAAAAATGGTTTCTACTTTCATCAATAGCCGTGACTCTACAACAAACTATGTCTGGACTGGTTTTAACGCTGCACGGGACTACAATGTGGGTAACTCCCTCCAAACTCTCTCTATTCCTTTTCAGAACTTAGTTTTGGACACGTGTATTACAAATGGAAACAGGTGCTGGACTGGTGTTGGTCTCCGGCAATCTTCCCTCTAAGCTGTGGAGTCTTGTGAGCAAAAATTCTACTTTGTGAGCTCCTGGCATTAAAGCTGTGAGCGAGTGCGTTGGTTGCTGCATAAATCAGTTTGCTCTGGTGCCATCATTCCTGAGCCGAGACAGAAATGTGTGAGCCGGAAGCTAAAAGACTATGAGCTAGCTCACACTCACTCAGCTTAGAGGGAACACTGGTCTCCAGCCTTGATCAGCTACACTGGTCCTTCCACTCTTGGTGTAATCCACCTCACAGGGTTGTTTTGAAGATACAATGGAGGAGAACCATGTAACCCAGGGGTGTCAAACATGCGGCCTGCAGTGGGCCATCTCCTGCTTCCAGTTCTGCTGCTGCTTGCATCCTAGCTGGCTTCGCCAGACTCTCTTAATCACTCGGCCATTTCATGTTTTAACCTGGGTCCCGGACTCAGAACTCTGAGCATGAGATTCCTGTGGTGAAGGTCAGTGTTCCCTCTAAGCTGAGTTAGTGTGAGCTAGTTGATAGTTTTTTAGCCTCCGGCTCACAGATTTTTGTCTTAGCTCAGGAAGGAGGGCTCCAGAGCCAACTAGTTTATGCAGCAGCCAAATTGCTGGCTCACAACTTCAATGCCTGTAGCTCACAAAGCAGAATTTTTGCTCACAAGACTCCACAGCTTAGAGAGAGCATTGGTGAAGGTCAATAAATCCAAAATAAGTTTGCAGCTTACAGAGCTCATGTTTTAAGCATGTTTTTATTTTAAGCTAAAATATCCCCTTTGTGTTTGTGACCTTTATAAAGTTTCTATCTCCACTACCTGGCATTACATATTATGACATGCATGGCCCGGCTCGACAAGGTCTCATTTATGTCAGAGCTGGCCCTCGTAACAAATGAGTTCGACACCCCTGGTGTAACCTGCTTTGGTTCCCTGTCAGGGAGGAAGGCAAGGTGTAAATGGAGGAAATGAATGAACAACATTTAAAAGCACGGTGCAGTTTGGGAGAAGGATGCGGCATTCTGGACGTTGTGTTATAGTTGGAGGGGGGCTGTGGGGCTGGGTCTCTCTTCCACAAAGGCTGATGGGCAGGGTCAGCCTCATAATTTGGGTGCATCCCCCCATATTGCCAATTGCAGCCAGGGCATTCCATGGCAATTTCCCCTGGAGAGTTTGCAGATGAACACCTTGTATCCTTGGGGGGATCTAAGAGCACTGGCCCTCTCTGTGTTATCAGACAGAACCGAGAGCCCTGAAAGGCTCAACCCAGACAGAGCAGTGGGCAGGATATCCCCCTACGCCCTGGGCTTGATTGTCTCACATATCATTAAGGACATAAGAGAAGCCCAAGTTGGATCAGGCCAATGGCCCATCCAGTCCAACACTCTGTGTCACACAGTGGCCAAAAGTAACAGGTGTCCTCAAGAGGTCCAGCAGTGGGGCCAGGACACTAGAAGCCCTCCCACTGTTGCCCCCCCCAGGCACCAAGAATGCAGAGCATCACTTGCCCCAGACATGAGAACATAAGAGAAGCCCAAGTTGGATCAGGCCAGTGGCCCATCCAGTCCAACACGCTGTGTCACACAGTGGCCAAAAATACCAGGTGTCCTCAGGAGGTCCAGCAGTGGGGCCAGGACACCAGAAGCCCGCCCACTGTTGCCCCCCCCAAAACACCAAGAAGACAGAGCATCCCTTGCCCCAGACTGAGAGTTCCATATGTTGATCCAATTCATAAGAACATGAGAACATCTGTTCCATATGTTGATCGAATTCATAAGAACATGAGAACGTAAGAGAAGCCAATGTTGGCTCAGGCCAATGGCCCATCCAGTCCAACACTCTGTGTCACACAATGGCCAAAAACACCAGGTGCCATCAGGAGGTCCAGCAGTGGGTCCAGGAGGACACTTGAAGCCCTCCCACTGTTGCCCCTCCCCCCCAGGCACCAAGAAGACAGAGCATTCCTTGCCCCAGACATAAGAACATTATTCTGCCCCTCTCCCAACGTCCATTCTCCAGATTCGGCAGAAATTCCTTCCACCCTCTTTCTTCATAGGAGTTTTCTCTTTTACCTTCAACAGTCATTAATCTGGGAATGGAGTGATGGTTCCCCATACAACTCAGGATCACCGCTCTGGGACAACCGGATTCCCAGAAGCACCCTCTCTTCCTTGGAATGCTTGTTGCTGATCAACGTCCGGAATCTATCAGGTATGTATGAAGGTTCAGACACATGGCTGGTGGGAAGGGCAGTGATGATGAGAAACGTTACCGGAGTCATGCTTGGAGAAGGCCTTTAAAGTGACCGTGTCCCTTTAAATGCCTTCCCCCCCTCCTCTGGAAACAATGGAGGGTGGGGCACCTTCTTCTGGGGCCCATAGAATTGGACCCACGGGTACAATCTTTTTGAAACATGGATGTGTTTTTTGAGGAAGAAGAAGAAGAGGAGGAGGAGGAGGAGGAGGAGATTAGATTTTATACCCCACCCTTCACTACCCAAAGGTGTCTCAGAGCGGCTGACAAACTCCTCTCCCTTCCCCTCCCCACAATAGACACCCTGGGAAGGAGGTGGGGCTGAGAGAGCTCTTGACAGAAACGGCTCTTTTTCAAGGACAGCTCTTATCAGAACTACGGCTTGCCCAAGGCCATCCAGCCAGGTGCAAGTGAAGGAGTGGGGAACCAAACCCGGTTCCCCCAGGTTAGAGTCCATGCACTTA
>NW_015160996.1:40098-43713 GCF_001447785.1 Gekko japonicus
ACTCAATGAAATTGCTGAGCAGTCGGGTTAGAACAGATACAAGGCAGTCCTTCTTCACCCAAAGAGTGATTAACACATGGAATTCACTGCCACAGGAGGTGGCGGCGGCTACAAGCATGGACGGCTTCAAAGGGGAATTAGATAAGCATATGGAGCAGAGGTCCATCAGTGGCTATTAGCCACAAGGGATAGATAGGGGCTCTCGGTCTGGGGCAAGGGATGCTTGGGGGGGCAACAGTGGGAGGGCTTCTGGTGTCCTGGCCCCTCTGATGGACCTTCTGACGTCACCTGGTATTTTTGGCCACTGTGTGACACAGAGTGTCGGACTGGATGGGCCATTGGCCTGATCCAACATTGGCTTCTCTTATGTTCTTATGAATTGGATCAACATATGGAGCAGAGGTCCATCAGTGGCTATTAGCCACAAGGTATAGATAGGGACTCTGGGGCAAGGGATGCTCTGTCTTCTTGGTGCTTGGGAGGGGGCAATGGGAGGGCTTCTAGTGTCCTGGCCCCACTGCTGGACCTCCTGATGGCACCTGGTGTTTTTGGCCACTGTGTGACACAGAGTGTCGGAGTGGATGGGCCACTGGCCTGATCCAACATTGGCTTCTCTTATGTTCTTATGGCTGTTCAGGGGTGATCTTGCAGTCAGTACAGCATTGCCTTGGGGTGTCTGAATGTGGTTTTGAGTGGTACTTTCCCCTTCCTCCACTTCAGATTCGAAGAGAACAATAAGCAGACAACTTGACATGGCTTCACTGATCCCCGTCAGTTCCCCTGCCCCTATTCCCCCCTCTGAATTTATCACCTCACCGTAAATTACTTGGCCCAGGTGGCCAATGACCACTGAGGCAGGTACTGACACAGGAAAATCTGCATACCAATGCAAACAAAACAGATGACAAGCTGACCCTAGCCAATGCAGAAACCAGGATCCAAGGCAATGCAATGAAAACAGATATTCCCAGGCAAGGGGGAACAAGGTTGAGTGCTGATAAAATGTGGAGCGAATGCCAGCGGCAGAAGGGACCTGTGTGTTGAGGTAGCAGGAGTCAGTCATTCAAAATCCTCCATTGTGCTGAGTCTCCTGGTTCCCTCCAAATGCATTCCACACCTAACAAGCACACTTCCCCCCTACAGATCGTTCCAGATGGACAGAGCAGAACTGCGATGTCTCCTACCCATACGTGTGCAAGTACAAGGTGGACAATTAGGCCCGGAATGGACACCCAGCGCCCCCGACACAACCTCAGCATCTCCTCAGTGACCCGAAGTGGACCGACCTCCAGATTCAAAATCTTGTCAAGGGAATGACGGCCTGCCCCTTTCCTGGGATTCCCTCTTTCCCCCAGTTAACTGCTTTCTTAATCTGCATAAATCTCTCTTCCACACTCAGAGCAATCAGTAAGAACACTTTTCCTGGGATTCAGCCCCATTCAGTAGACTTTGGTAGGATCTTGGGTAGACCTATTTTGGACTGCACCACTCGTCTTCTAGACCCCTGGGCTCTTGCGTGTTTTGCGGCGCGCGGGCCCAGAGCAAACATTGAGGGTTTTTTCCCCCAGCCAGTATGAGGGCCTTTAATTCTACTAACGATGGGTAAAGCCAAAAGATTGGTTTTTTAAAAAAAATGGTGACACTTCTGCCCAAGCTTTGAAATCGATATCACTTTTCTATAGCAAATGAGGTGAACTGGAGCACGTTCCTATGAAACGGGCTCCTCCTGGCTGAATTCGGGTTTTACCTAAAATACCATCCATTCGGCTCTTGTAAGGGACATGTGCATTTGTGTGCTGCCCTTGGAGGCGGGGGAGGGGGAACCTTGCAAGAGGCACATGAATTTAGAACTGCCCGGTGAAAAGTCGTGAGTGAAGTCTTGGGGTGCTTCTTGATTCTCTGGTTTACATGCCAGTAAAGGTAACGGAACTGGAACTGGATTCTCTGGTCGGCGCCTGCCTTCTGTGGTGTCTTTTGCTGATGGAATCATAATAAATTCTCTGCTGAGCATACAGCTCTCGAGGGTGTCTCCTTTGTCCTGATCCGGCCTCTGCGCTGAGCAGGTGGCTGGGCTGCGTGGATTCTACTTGTTCCCTAAAACATCTGCACTTATGCAATGCCAAGCATCTTCTAATCCCACCCAAATTTCATTGAGATTGAGTTGTTTTGTGTGTTTTGCTCCACAGACCACCCTTTTCCTTCTGAGGTTACTTGCAGCGCAATCCTGCGCAGAGTTACTCCAGTCTAAGCCCACTGAAATCAATGGACTAGAATTGGAGTGACTTTGCATAAGATCAGCCCTTAGCCAGACCATGTATCCTCTCCCCATGTGTATGGCTGAAGGGAGAGCATCTGCTTAGATGCATAGTTTCTGGAGACGGTACCAAAGAGGCAGTCTCCTATCTAATTGGGGGAATTAGCGAAGGGAGAAAGAGCGAGAGTGTTGGGTTTGATAGTGAGATACTGAAAAAAATGGTATTTAGCAGAGATAAGATGGTCCAGCCCTGCCGGAGTAAAATAATTCAGACTCAGAGTCCACGTGTGATTAAAATATAAAGTTTTTACTAAATTCTAGCATGGGGAAGGGTAACTGGGATGAAAATAACAACAGAGCATAGTCGGCTACATCCTTACTCTACAAAGACAAAACTAGAAGAGAGATTATGGCTGCTCTTCTTCTTCTTCTTCTTCAGAACTCCAAACAAAGACGGGAAGAGGAGCCATAAAATGCTAATACACCTTGACACTTTAGTCCCAATCAAATTCCTCGATCAGGGAGAAAATTCCCGGTTATTCTACAGCTAAAGACAATTGGTTACAAGAAAAACATGTGACTTCCTGTGAGTAACATAAACAAACATTTAACCCCAGATATACTGAGTGTTTTCAACTTGTAATACCCAACAGAGAGGTTGGTAACTGGGATCTCCACCAATGTATACCAGGATTTTTTCCCCTTAAGAGAACTCTCAAATAAACTAGGCAGATGTTCAACGGGAAAGGCTTTTTATTAAAAGAGAAATAAAAGGGCAAAACACATACTCAAATGTACTTAAACCATGCTAGCTAGCTAAGAGAAAAATAGGGAGGAGTGGGAATAGTTGAAGGGGAAAGTGCTATAATTGTGAAATCTTGTAGAGGTCCACAGAAGCAGCAGCAAAACATGAGGAGAAGAAACCCCAAAAGTGGGGGTGCATGCTGTTGGTACCAGGAACACACACACACACACACACACATGCTAGCTAGCTAAGAGAAAAATAGGGAGGAGTGGGAATAGTTGAAGGGGAAAGTGCTATAATTGTGAAATCTTGTAGAGGTCCACAGAAGCAGCAGCAAAACATGAGGAGAAGAAACCCCAAAAGTGGGGGTGCATGAGTGTTGATCTCAAAAACAACACATAGAATTCACTGCCACAGGAGGTGGTGGCGGCTACAAGCATGGACAGTTTCAAGGGGGAATTGGGTAAAGATATGGAGCAGAGGTCCATCAGTGGCTATTAGCCACAAGGTATAGATAGGAACTCTCAGTCTGGGGCAGGTGATGCACTGTATTCTTGGTGCTTGGGGGGGGGGGTGACCGTGGGAGAGCTTCTAGTGTCCTGATCCCACTGCTGGA
>NW_015160996.1:43736-43938 GCF_001447785.1 Gekko japonicus
TTCTTAATAGCTTGGGTTGTTTTGGAGGTGGACAATGATCTGGGAGAAACTTGATGGGTTTACCTGAGGTGGACTATAGGTACAAATGGTGCTTGATAACCCTATAAGTAAAGGATGGGAAAAGCTATCAGGTTTTGTGAATAGTGCTATGTGTTGCTTAATGAGAGTAAATGGGTGAGGGGAAGTGAGGCTTGGCACTGAC
>NW_015160996.1:46566-52102 GCF_001447785.1 Gekko japonicus
CTGGACCTCCTGATGGCACCTGGTGTTTTTGGCCACTGTGTGACACAGAGTGTCGGAGTGGATGGGCCACTGGCCTGATCCAACATTGGCTTCTCTTATGTTCTTATGGCTGTTCAGGGGTGATCTTGCAGTCAGTACAGCATTGCCTTGGGGTGTCTGAATGTGGTTTTGAGTGGTACTTTCCCCTTCCTCCACTTCAGATTCGAAGAGAACAATAAGCAGACAACTTGACATGGCTTCACTGATCCCCGTCAGTTCCCCTGCCCCTATTCCCCCCTCTGAATTTATCACCTCACCGTAAATTACTTGGCCCAGGTGGCCAATGACCACTGAGGCAGGTACTGACACAGGAAAATCTGCATACCAATGCAAACAAAACAGATGACAAGCTGACCCTAGCCAATGCAGAAACCAGGATCCAAGGCAATGCAATGAAAACAGATATTCCCAGGCAAGGGGGAACAAGGTTGAGTGCTGATAAAATGTGGAGCGAATGCCAGCGGCAGAAGGGACCTGTGTGTTGAGGTAGCAGGAGTCAGTCATTCAAAATCCTCCATTGTGCTGAGTCTCCTGGTTCCCTCCAAATACATTTCACACCTAACAAGCACGCTTCCCCCCACACACAGATCGTTCCAGATGGACAGAGCAGAACTGTGATGTCTCCTACCCATACGTGTGCAAGTACAAGGTGGACAATTAGGCCCGGAATGGACACCCAGCGCCCCCGACACAACCTCAGCATCTCCTCAGTGACCTGAAGTGGACCGACCTCCAGATTCAAAATCTTGGGCGCTGCCCTGTCAAGGGAATGACGGCCTGCCCCTTTCCTGGGATTCTCTCTTTCCCCCAGTTAACTGCTTTCTTAATCTGCATAAATCTCTCTTTCACACTCAGAGCAATCAGTAAGAACACTTTCCCTGGCATTCAGCCCCATTCAGTAGACTTCGGTAGGATCTTGGGTAGACCTTTTCGGACTGCACCACTCGTCTTCTAGACCCCTGGGTTCTTGCTGCGCGCTGGCCCAGAGCAAACATTGAGGGTTTTTTCCCCCAGCCAGTATGAGGGCCTTTAATTCTACTAACGATGGGTAAAGCCAAAAGATTGGTTTTTTAAAAAAAATGGTGACACTTCTGCCCAAGCTTTGAAATCGATATCACTTTTCTATAGCAAATGAGGTGAACTGGAGCACGTTCCTATGAAACGGGCTCCTCCTGGCTGAATTCGGGTTTTACCTAAAATACCATCCATTCGGCTCTTGTAAGGGACATGTGCATTTGTGTGCTGCCCTTGGAGGCGGGGGAGGGGGAACCTTGCAAGAGGCACATGAATTTAGAACTGCCCGGTGAAAAGTCGTGAGTGAAGTCTTGGGGTGCTTCTTGATCTAGACCCCTGGGCTCTTGCCGCGCACTGGCCCAGACCAACATTGAGGGGTTTTTCTCCAGCCAGTACGAGGGCCTTTAATTCTACTAATGATGGGTAAAGTCAAAAGATTGGGTTTTTTAAAAAATGGGGACACTTCTGCCCAAACTTTGAAATCTATATCACTTTTTTATAGCAAATGGGGTGAACTGGAGCACGTTCCTATGAAGCGGGCTCCTCCTGGCCGAATTCGGGTTTTACCTAAAATACCATCCATTCAGCTCTTGTAAGGGACATGTGCATTTGTGTGCTGCCCTTGGAGGCGGGGGAGGGGGAACCTTGCAAGAGGCACATGAATTTAGAACTGCCCGGTGAAAAGTCGTGAGTGAAGTCTTGGGGTGCTTCTTGATTCTCTGGTTTACATGCCAGTAAAGGTAACGGAACTGGAACTGGATTCTCTGGTCGGCGCCTGCCTTCTGTGGTGTCTTTTGCTGATGGAATCATAATAAATTCTCTGCTGAGCAAACAGCTCTCGAGGGTGTCTCCTTTGTCCTGATCCGGCCTCTGCGCTGAGCAGGTGGCTGGGCTGCGTGGATTCTACTTGTTCCCTAAAACATCTGCACTTATGCAATGCCAAGCATCTTCTAATCCCACCCAAATTTCATTGAGATTGAGTTGTTTTGTGTGTTTTGCTCCACAGACCACCCTTTTCCTTTCTGAGGTTACTTGCAGAGCAGTCCTGCACTGAGTTACTCCAGTCTAAGACCAGTGAAATCAATGGACCAAAATTGGAGTGACTTTGCATAGGATCAGCCCTTAGCCAGACCATGTATCCTCTCCCCATGTGTATGGCTGAAGGGAGAGCATCTGCTCAGATGCATAGTTTCTGGAGACGGTACCAAAGAGGCAGTCTCCTATCTAATTGGGGGAATTAGCGAAGGGAGAAAGAGCGAGAGTGTTGGGTTTGATAGTGAGATACTGAAAAAAATGGTATTTAGCAGAGATAAGATGGTCCAGCCCTGCCGGAGTAAAATAATTCAGACTCAGAGTCCACGTGTGATTAAAATATAAAGTTTTTACTAAATTCTAGCATGGGGAAGGGTAACTGGGATGAAAATAACAACAGAGCATAGTCGGCTACATCCTTACTCTACAAAGACAAAACTAGAAGAGAGATTATGGCTGCTCTTCTTCTTCTTCTTCTTCAGAACTCCAAACAAAGACGGGAAGAGGAGCCATAAAATGCTAATACACCTTGACACTTTAGTCCCAATCAAATTCCTCGATCAGGGAGAAAATTCCCGGTTATTCTACAGCTAAAGACAATTGGTTACAAGAAAAACATGTGACTTCCTGTGAGTAACATAAACAAACATTTAACCCCAGATATACTGAGTGTTTTCAACTTGTAATACCCAACAGAGAGGTTGGTAACTGGGATCTCCACCAATGTATACCAGGATTTTTTCCCCTTAAGAGAACTCTCAAATAAACTAGGCAGATGTTCAACTGGAAAGGCTTTTTATTAAAAGAGAAATAAAAGGGCAAAACACATACTCAAATGTATTTAAACCATGCTAGCTAGCTAAGAGAAAAATAGAGAGGAGTGGGAATAGTTGAAGGAGAAAGTGCTATAATTGTGAAATCTTGTAGAGGTCCACAGAAGCAGCAGCAAAACATGAGGAGAAGAAACCCCAAAAGTGGGGGTGCATGCTGTTGGTACCAGGAACACACACACACACACACACACACCACACTGCTATGGAACAGGATGTCATAGTTTATAGGGCAAAATACTCCCTGGGGCAAGCTAATGTGTTGATCTCAAAAACAACACATAGAATTCACTGCCACAGGAGGTGGTGGCGGCTACAAGCATGGACAGTTTCAAGGGGGAATTGGGTAAAGATATGGAGCAGAGGTCCATCAGTGGCTATTAGCCACAAGGTATAGATAGGAACTCTCAGTCTGGGGCAGGTGATGCACTGTATTCTTGGTGCTTGGGGGGGGGGTGACCGTGGGAGGGCTTCTAGTGTCCTGGTCCCACTGCTGGACCTCCTGACGGCACCTGGTACTTTTGGCCACTGTGTGACAGAGTGTTGGATTGGATGGACCACTGGCCTGATCCAACATTGGCTTCTCTTATCTTTTTATGTTCTTAATAACTTGGGTTTTTTTGGAGGTGGACAATGATCTGGGAGAAACTTGATGGGTTTACCTGAGGTGGACTATAGGTACAAATGGTGCTTGATAACCCTATAAGTAAAGGATGGGAAAAGCTATCAGGTTTTGTGAATAGTGCTATGTGTTGCTTAATGAGAGTAAATGGGTGAGGGGAAGTGAGGCTTGGCACTGACAAGTTTAAACCAAGGTGAGGCAGTAGGATCTTGGGAGACCCATTATCCTCACCTGGAGATTGGCAGCAATGGCTCCCTAGGAGGAAAAGTACAGTCTTTCTCCGCAGTGGAGACCAAAGCAGCTTACACCATTCTCCTTTCCTCCTTTTAATCTGCACAACAACCCTGTGAGAGACTTGTGGACTTACGGATCCCCGTTGATCAAACTCTGAAAATAACCTTCCCCAAACTGCTTTGCAGTGGTTGAGTGCCCTGGTTTGGGGACTTCCTTGTGTGAAGATTTCTGAAGTGATACTTGAGAAGTGCTTGGAGCATTTCAGAGAAGTGCAATATAAAGAACACCAGAAGGGTGTTATTGGGAACAAGTGAAGCGAAACACAAGTGCTTGACAACCACAAGAGCGCCTGGATGCCACCCTTTGAATGAACAATACAGAGCGGGGAGAGGAACGCGGAGGAAAGACCAAGGCACAAGGAAGTGGTTGCTCCTCTACCTCCGGGGCTTCCCCATAAAGTGGCCTTCTGCAGTCCTTCCAAACCCAGATCTGATTCAGATGACATTATACACAGGTCATAGCTGGGTTCCCCTCCACTTCCCACAATGCTCAGTTCATATCGTGTCCACACAACATTGGACAAATCAGCCACTTTCCGGGGCTAGATCAGAGCATAGGCCCACCTAGTCCAGCCTTCTGGCTCACACAGTGGCCAACCAGGTCCTCTGAAGGGCCAACCAAAGGCCAAGATCATCATAAGAACATAAGAAAAGTTCTGTTGGATCAGACCAGTGAGGGTCCATCTAGTCCAGCATCCCGTCTCCCACAGTTGCCAACCAGTTCCTCTGGAGGGTTAGCAACAGGGCATGGAAGCTGAGGCCTTCATAAGAACCTCAGAAGCGCCCTGCTGGATCAGACCAGTGAAGGTCCATCTAGTCCAGCCTCCCGTCTCACACAGGGGCTAACCAGTTCCTCTGGAGGTCCAACAACAGGGTATAGAGGCTGAGGCCTTCATAAGAACATCAGAAGAGCCCTGCTGGATCAGGCCAGTGAGGGTCCATCCAGTCCAGCATCCTGTCTCTCACAGAGGCCAACCAGTACCTCTGGAGGGCCAACAACTGGGCAGAAAGGCCGAGGTCTTCCCCTGATGTTTCCTCCTCGCTATGGGATTCAGAGGCCTGTTATCTTTCTTAGATCATTAATCTCCTGCCAAAAACACATCTCAACGATGTTTTTCTTTCACGATGGCTTCAGGAGAAAGATAAGAATATTAGTTGAGCATCCTTGTTTCCATTTTAACTTTTCAAAAATTAAATTACAACTAATTACTCTTTTTAACAGTGACTATCAATGCAATGCTAAGGAGAGTTACACCCTGCTAAACCCAATGATTTCAATAGGCACTTAAAAAAGCAAAACAGGATTACACAGTTATTTAAAAGACCACCATAATACCATCTGTTCATTTTACATAGATAGTTAAAGAGCAGCAATTAAATGAGCCCATTAGACATCTGGAGAGAGTTGAACCCCACAGTCAAAGACTTTACATACTTTTCAGGGCCTCATCAAGTATACACGAGGATTGATTTTATATTGCTCTCTACCTCATTCGTCTCCACAGAACCATCAAATTGGTCTGATCACGCTTGGTTAGACTGCATATTAACCCCGTACGACCAAACAAAGAAAACTAGACACTGGACTGTTAATGTTTCTTTATTAGCTGATCCAAATATGCGACAAGAGATAGAACATTTTAATCTGTACAACAACCCTGTGAGAGACTTGTGGATTTACGGACCCCCGTTGATCAAACTCTGAA
>NW_015160997.1:0-5477 GCF_001447785.1 Gekko japonicus
CACGGCCCATTTTTGCACCACCATGGCTACGGGCCTGGTAGAGCACCTGCTTGGCATGTCAAAGGTCCTAGTTTCAATCCCTGGCATCTCTAGTGCCTGAGTAGATTATATTGACCTTGACGAACCAGGGGTCTTATTCAGTATAAGGCAGCTTCATGGGTGTGTTCATGGGTGTGTTCTCTCTCAATTTATCCACCATGAGGGCTAGACATGCTTTCTACAATTTCTCTCCATCCTATCTTAGATAGATAGCTGGAAGACTTTATTCTGACTTTCCTATCCAGTATGGAGTTCTCTTTCAATAAAGAACTTCTATTTCTTTATTAAATAATAACCCCAAGTGTGAACTTATTCCTCAAGCATCCACACTAAGGAATTCCATTGTGCAGAGATTTAACTGACCCCCTCCCCACTGAAAAAATTTAGAAACTCAAAGACAGTGTAAGGCAATATAAACTTAGAAACAACTTCAGTTGCGGATGTGATGGCACTGCCAGGAAAATAGACAGATTGGACCTAATTTTGCGTTAGGGTTGCCAGCTCTCCACTGGCAATCTGGAGGAGCTTTTTGTGGGTGGTGTCTGGGAAGGGAAACATCATGCATCATGAACTCATTTCTGGTTGTGGAGCTGCACTTACATCACATCCATGATGCTCTAGGAATTTCTCCATTTTCTATGGTAAATTATGAAATTCCTAGACAGCCTGGCAACCCTACTTTGGATCTGAAAGCTGGAGTAATTTTATTCAGATTACATATCCATATTCAACTCAAATTTTGATTAATTAATTGCTTTCTTAATACACATCTTAATAGACATTCAGTTTAAAGGTGGCAGGGATGGGCAATCCTTATGTATGAAACTGGGGACCTACTGTTACCATAAGTGGCCTGTTTCAATATTGGGGGGAATTAGCTATAATACAGAGGAGGCCTATATATACCAAGATCCAGTTCAGTATGAAGACTCTAGATTTAAAGAGTGTTCAATCATGCTAAGCCATTAAAATATACACACAATCCAGAACTAAGAAATAAAGAGGTGATGATAGAGACATTTAAGGAGCAGTTATAGGGGTCATACTATCTGTCCAGATGTGCAGACATCCGTGTAGAAGAAAGCACAAATGGCCAGCATTTCACATGGAGAAAAGAAGACCCAAAGTAGAGACTTTGGTGCTGTACCCTATTGTAGGCACCCTCAGAGTGCACACGGAGGCAGGGTTTATTCTCTATCTTTATAGGAATTCGAGGGGCGGTCTCCCAGGCCAGGACTTGATGGGATTAGTGATCATTGATGGCCCTACTGGGGTAGGTTAAATGGCTTCCCATGCTTAGACAAAATCGGGAAATTGGTATCTGATAGGTGTCTGGAAGGATCATTGATGAATTTAATGTTCAATCAAGGGGGGCAGGGAGGGGAGGTGTTGAGACAAAAGATTTCCACATAGACATAGGTATCACACAAAAGGGGACTATGTGAGGGTATGGAAACAGAGAAGTTTCACCGAATGTCTGCTGAATGGCTTTGGAAATGCAGATACCTACTTGAAGGAACTCATGGTCATTTCATATGCATACCTTTGCTGGGTGGAGGGGGATATGGAGATTGCTCTGGAGGGCGCCTTGTGCAACCTTAGACTGAAACCCTTTGCAGAGCTTGGTTAGCTCTTTGACACAGGTCAAGAGTGTTCTCTTTAGTCTGGTTCTGTGGGTCTCTGGTTCAGGTCAGGAGTGGGGTGCCCTGCTGAGGGCAGGGCCGGCTCACCTGCTAGGCAAACTAGGCACTCGCCTAGAGTGCAGGCTGGCCCTTAGGGGTGCTAGTAGGACCTGTCCCCCACGACAAAGCCCCCCAACCCCCACCAAAAAGCCTGACCGGGTGACTATCTTCGCCTCTTTCATTTCTCCCACTAAACCACGTGCGTCCAAGGATGCGTGGCCACCCCTCTTCCCCCGCAGTCCTCCTGCATCTTTTTCTCACCTTCCTTCCCCTCCCCAAAAAGAGGGGGGGAGGTGGTCGCGGAGATGCGGGCGAGGGAGCGGGAAGAAGCGGTGGCAGGAGGAGGAAGCCGGAGCAGCAGCAGCAGCACCCCAGCTGGCCAGCGGGGAAGCTGGTGAGTCATCGGAACATGGCCACCTTCCACCACATCTCCTCCCCGAAAACATTTGATCCTGGAAGACTTTGGGGATGGTCTGGCGCATGCACACACACGCCCCCTCCCTGCCTCTCACTCTCCCCACCCCGGCGGCCTCCCTCCTCCTCCTCCTCTCTTCCCCCCAGGCCAGCTGCAGGAACGCGGCATGGCAGTGGCCCCTCGGCAGCGGCGTGGCTGAATCTGGTAATCATTAGCGCGGCCAGGGCAGGCACTTCTCTGCCCGAGCTGCATCCGCCCTGCAGCCCCGAGGGCTCCCGCTCAGCTGCCCTAAGCAGCCCCCAAGAGCCAAGCTGAGCGGAACTTCCCCTGCGGTCCCTGCTGGCCACCTGCAAGATTGTCGAGGCCGAGGGGGGGAGGGGGTGGCGGCAGAGGGGGGGAGGCCAGATGGGAGGTCTCCAGGCCCCACCAGGAGGTTGGCATCTGTGCCTCGCCTAGGGCACAGAAAAAACTTGGGCCGGCCCTGGCTGTGGGGTGCCCCACGAGTAAGGCAGCACCTCTGAACTATACTACTTCTAATAAGAGTAGCCGTTATTGACTGTCCTAGAGGGATCAATGGATGAACTTAGTATAAAGAAACATTGTATGTTAAGGGTTTAGACTGTGGATTTTCTGGGTCCCAAAAATCAGCCTGATAACCAAACACCTTTACATTTAAGCCCTTTTCCATTGGTCAGAGTGACTGAATGTGACAAGGTAAATTAATTTTTACAAGCCCAGCAATTTTGTTGCTTAATTATATGACTTTTCAAGTTCTAGGGCTGAGTTCTGGTGCTGAAAAAAAAATCTAGCGCTAAGCCTGGAGGAATCCTGATTCAGAGTAAATATTGTACTGACACTCTGGAAACACTAATTTACTACACAGTTTGTGTTAAACATATAATGCAAAAATGGCCAGTAGAAGTTAATATAAAATAATCCTCAACTGCATTGCTAAAAGTCTTGAAAGCACAAGATTTGTGTAGTCCTAAAATTATTTAAATTTATATACCGCCCTCCCCCAATTTGGGGCTCAGGGTGGTCAACAAGTTATAAATACAATTATAATAAATACTATAGATATATATGAACTGATAAAATTTAAAACAATAAAAATGACAATAATCAGACCAATTAGATGGCGTTGAATATTCCATATCCTTTTCTAGAGGGGAGGAGACAGGGAGGCCAGGCTTAATGGCAAACCATTGCTGTCCTGAATCATAGGCCTGGCTGAACATCTCTGTCTTACAGGCCCTGAGGAACTGCATTAGATCCTGCAGGGCCCAGATGTCATTAAGCAGAGAGTTCCACCAGGCCAATGCCTGGGCCGAAAAGGCCCTGGCTTTGGTTGAGGACAGATGGATATCCTTCGGAAGTATTTTGTCGAAGTATTTAAAGTTGTATCAAAAATAATATTTAATATTGTTATTATTATGGCGGGAGGGACCCATAAAGGCATAAACACTTTGTGCTCACAAAACTTTTAGGGCCCATGAAGATGTGTTTTTTTCCCCTTAAATAAGAAAAAAATAAAAATGTAGTAGTAATAATTTATTTTCACTCCTTTATGAATTATTATTTTGAATTTGGTTAATAGGTGTTGGATTTCCAGGGACTTCCTTTGAACATCCTTTGCAGCAACAACAGGGGCCCCTGGTGGCTAGCTGGTGGGGAAAGCCTTGGATGTCAGTGATTTTTTATATGTAGTGTTAATATTGAACTATTTTGTGATGCTATTAGCCACTTCAGTGTATACATTTAACCTTATATTATCAAGGGTTTTAGTCAACATGATTCTTATTTGCCAGAAATTAGTTACCCATTTAAAAGCCGTTTGCATTGCCTTCAAAATAGAACCTTTTCTAGCATTAAACTGGGTTGTTCAAATTCATTGTTGCCTTCATGCCTTAACAGTTTTGATTTTGATGTAATTATACTCATAATATCCATAGTTAATAAAATTTGTATGAATAAGAAGTGCATGTATATTCAACACTCTCTCTCTCTCTCTCCTTCTGCATATGAGTGTGTGTGTTAGAGAAAGGAGAGGGGGAACAAATTTACACAAAACATTGTATTTTATATGTTGGGAAATGGTCCTTTAGAAGGCCATTTTTATTTGCTGCTTGGTGTCAGAACATT
Organism: Gekko japonicus; assembly: GCF_001447785.1. Lineage (NCBI taxonomy): Eukaryota > Metazoa > Chordata > Lepidosauria > Squamata > Gekkonidae > Gekko > Gekko japonicus. Next base: position 4,279 of record NW_015160997.1, read on the forward strand.
AAGTGACTCTTACAACATGCAATTCTCTCCAACACATTGTCAATTGGTTTTACGTCTTCAGCAGTAATAGCTTCCATTCTCCTCTCCTTGGTTAGTTGTTCTGAGCTGCTGTTCCATCTGTTTTTCTTGGCAGTTTCATTATTCTTCCCTTTATTCTTTTACTAATTCATTGTAGTGGAGGGATAGTTCAGGAAGAGCTATTGCTTCTTCATAGGCATGACATTTTCCAAGCTCTTTTTGGTGGCTGGCAAATTCTCAAGACAACATAAACTGTAGACACACGCATACCATATGACTCTATCACCTGATTATCTTCTGACTGCATAAGACAACAAAGTGGGATTGAACGTGCCAGGAAGAAAAATAGTCACAATAGAGGGATGTGTCATGTTGTTAACATCTTTTTCCCTTAGAAATGTATTTGACTTGTGTATAGAAATATTAATTCCTGTAGGCCTCATGTCTCCCTTTGAATGTTATGTAGCATCATGTTTCCCCTTGGAATGCCTTTTGCTCTCACCCCCTGGTGTTCTAGCTTCCTATGCCTGACCATTTGCTCAATTGCCCTGTCATATAAACACACATGTTTCACACTTCTGGCAGACCTACTGGAGCCTAGTTAGGCCTAGCTGCCAGGAGTCACGTACCACATGGAGGGGTGGTTAGAGGGAGTGGTTAGAGTTTGGGATCACATTCTGCAGGTGTGGCTTCAATACTACTGACCACTCAAGACACTTGGACACTTTCAGATCTTGTTCAATTGGCTCCTGGCCCGGGGTCATTTGAATCCTGAAATTGCCCTTTATTAGTCTGAAAACAAAGACATGAGCTCAGATTTTCTGCTTGCTGTTCTGTTCTTGTTACCTGCTGTCTGTGGACTTGTTCTGGAGCTGCTTGTCTCTGCCATGAGGCTTGGGCAGACAAAGGACTCCAACTCCTGGCCCGGGGTCATTTGAATCCTGAAATTGCCCTTTATTAGTCTGAACACAAAGACACAGATTTCAGATTTTCTGCTTGCTAATCTGTTCTTGCTATCTACTGTCTGTGGACTTATTCTGACATGCTTTGTTTCTGCCATGTGGCTGGCAGACAAAGGGTCCTGGGTTGCAGCTCAACACATGGCTGCATACTGGCACAAAGATGAAACTTAAGTGGACTTTGTTAAAATGGACCGCCTTGGACTATTGACCCTTCTTCTT
>NW_015160997.1:7394-8974 GCF_001447785.1 Gekko japonicus
CCTTTCCCCGATCCTCAGCTCCCCCTCCCTCCCCCTGGCCCCCTCACCCCCAATTGATCAACACGTCACACAGTCAGGACTCAGGAGAAGAGCACACAAAGGAGACAAAACAGAAAGAGGAACAGAGCTTTAGTCCCCGCCCTGACCTCGGACCCCCGCCCTGACCCCCGCCCTGACCTCGGCCTTACCCTGCCTCTCATTGGGCTTTTGTAACAATGGGTGGACTCTAAGCAAAGAGCCCACCAAATACAAACTTAGCTAAGCCACGCTGCCACTTCCTCTTCTTTGCAAACTACAGCAGCAGAGAGCACGTGAGCCTTACCCTGCCTCTCATTGGGCTTTTGTAACAATGGGTGGACTCTAAGCAAAGAGCCCACCAAATACAAACTTAGCTAAGCCACGCTGCCACTTCCTCTTCTTTGCAAACTACAGCAGCAGAGAGCACGTGAGCTTTTCTGTCTGTCGTGCACAGCCCTGGGCCATAGCTCCTCCTTCTCCTCCTCCATCGGACCATTGGACCTGGCAGCGCAGCCCAGCTTCTGTCCACCCTCAGCAGCTCAGCAGCAGCCAGTCTTGGAGGAGTTTTCCTGTGAGGCTGGCTGGCTGGGGTTTGTGGATTACAATTACCCCCTCATTTTTGTGCTGCTGCATTTCCAGTATCCATTCCTTCCTCCACCAGTGTGCAGCCTGCAGACTCCAAGTCCAGGTAGAGACCAGAGGGGCTCATGTGGGGGCGGCATGGGATGGGTGGGGTCTCTAGTTGGAATTGTAAAGCTGATTTGGCTTTAAATACCTTGGTTTCCTTAAGGATGGAGGTGGCTTGGGGGGGTATTTCCATGAAATCTGCTCCCTTGCTTTTGTTTCCAGTGTGACATGCTGTGGGATTTGGCTTAGCCTTGGCCCTTGTTTCAGTGCTGGCCCTGGGCTTCTCTAGTTGGATGGTGGATTGGGGGGATATTTCCACTGAATCTGCTCCCTTACTCCCCCCACTCACACTGTCTGCATCCCCCATGATTCCACTTTGTTCCCTCTCACCCTGCTCCATTCATTTCCTCCTGCTATCTCCTCCTTCTGTTCCTGGCTCTCCTTGCTCTCCCCCCACTCTTTAGTATCTTCCACTCTTATTCCTCACTCCCATTATCTGAGTGGCAACATCTGCTGCTATCTGAGGTTGCTCTAGCATACCAAAGTACCATCTGAATATCCTTTCTGCAGCATCTGTGCTTACCCACCACATCTGTCTAGTGTACATTTAGAGTATGGGAAAAACAATCTGTTCAACCACAAGGACCAGTCTATACAGATTCCACCAGTGTGGGGGGAGGGGGGGGAGGCTTTCTGCTGAAGGAAAAAAAAAATAAGTTTCTTCTTCACTCTACTGTTGCATTCATATGTAGGAGGAGGGCTGAGAAAATACGTGCCTAGTTGTAGTCTAGTCGTCCAGTTCAGCTCATCTAGTAGAGGGCTGTTTGTGTATGTTGGTGGGAATCGGTTTTGGGGTGATTTGATGGTGGCAATGTCGTATAGTGGTTAGAGTGTCAGGCTAGATCTGGAAGGGGATGTGCTAAAAGGAAGGACTG
>NW_015160997.1:10473-40974 GCF_001447785.1 Gekko japonicus
AGGTAATTTATAAAAACATTGAACAACACCGAGCCTAGAACCGAGCCCTGTGACACTCCACTCGAGACTTCCCTCCACGTAGATGCAGAGTCATTTACGAGCACTCGTTGGATATGATTTTTCAACCAACCATGAATCCATCCAACTGTTGCACCATCTAGCCCACATTTATCCATCTTATCCTCAAAGATATCATGAGAAACTTTGTCAAATGCTTTACTGAAATCTAGATACACCATGTCCACAGCGCTGCCAGAGACAACCTGTCAAAAAAGGAGATAAGGTTGGTCTGGCATGACATTCTTGATAAACTCATGCTGGCTACTACTAATTAACTCATTCCGTTCAAGGTGTTCACAGAGCATTTAATAATCTGCTCTAGAATTTTTTCAGGTATTGATGTCAAACTGACAGGCCTATAATTTCCTGGGTTCATCTTTTTTCCCTTCTTGAAGATCGGGACAACATTTGCTCTTCTCCAGTCTTCCGGCACAACACCAGTACTCCAGGACATCTCAAAGATTAAAGCCAGAGGCTCTGAAATGACATCTGCAATTTCTTTTAGCACCGTGGGATGCAAGCCATCCGGTCCTGGAGATTTGAAAGTATTTAAGGCAGCTAGATGCTCTCTTACCACCTCTTACTTACTCTGGACTGGCATTTTCTCCTTCCTTCATATGTCCTGCGTTCTTCAGTTTGTATACAGCTCGCCTTATGATTAAAGACTGATGCAAAGTGAGAGTGAAGTAATTTTGCTTTGTCTTTATCCCTTGTTAAGGCTTGACCGTCTTCCCCTAGCAATGAGCTTACCCCATCTCTGTGTCTTGCCTACAACCATCTCTAGATGAGCCTGTTCTCTTCTTCAGGGGGGAAAAAAACCTGAGGCAAAATAGGCATTAAGCCTTTCTGCTTTCTCTCTGTCCTCTGTCAAACTTTCTCCATTTTCACCCAACAGTGGGCCCATCGCCTCTTTCATCCTGCATTTGCTCCTCACATATCTGAAGATTTATTTGTAGTGAGCCTCCCCTGCCAGCTTTAGCTAATTGTGAGCTTTGGGCTTGCTGATGGCTGACCTACAGTGCTTAGCAACCCACAGATACTCTTCTTTAGAGGTATGTCCTTGCCTCCATTTCTTGAACATTTCCTTTCCCTGCCTTAGCACATCATGCAGTTATCTGTTCATCCACATTGGTTTCTTCAATCCCCTACCATGTTCCTTTCTTTTTGGAATAGTGATGGCTTGAGCTTGCAAGAGCTCTTTTTTTAGGAGAGCCAACCCTTCACTTGCTGCCTTCCCTTCCAGCAGTCTTGACCATGGAATGATTCTCATCATGCCCCGAGTTTATTAAAATCTGCCCTACTGAAATATAATATACATATGTGGCTATGAACTTCCTTGGTCCCCCACAGCAAAAGGAATTCTAGGACATGGACACTTCCCACTAAGATCCCCAACCATCCTCACCCTATCTACCATCTCTTGCTTTGTAGCCAATATTAAGTTGAGCATGGCCAAGCCCCTTGTAGCTTCCTCCACCATTTGATGAAGGAAGTTGTCATCCAAACAGGTCAGGAATATACGTGACTGTGGATGCTTTGCAGAGTTTGTCTCCCAGCACACACATCAGGGAAATTGAAGTCATTCGTAACTACCAGGTTATGGGTTTTTTTTAATACTGTTGTGGAATAAGGGCTGGATTCAATTTCAGTCCTCTACTAAAACTCTGCAAAACCTCTGGTACACCTATAATGCTTTAGTATCTATAGTAATTAGCCAGTTTGGTGTAGTGGCTAAGTGCGTGAACTCTAATCTGGGAGAACCGGGTTTGATTCCCCACTCCTCCGCTCACTGCTGCTGGATGACCTTGGGCAAGCCATAGTTCTGATGAGCTGTCCTTGAAAAAGATCAGTTTCTGTCAGAGCTCTCTCAGCCCCACCTACCTCACAGGGTGTCTGTTGTGGGGAGGGGAAGGGAAAGGAGTTTGTAAGCCGCTCTGAGACACCTTTGGGTAGTGAAGGGCGGGGTATAAATCCAATCTCTTCTTCTTCTATATAGTTGAAACTTTGCTTCTGTTCTGCTCCCAGGAAGCTTCAGGACTCTGCTGAGCACTGTGGCCTTCACTGTACATGACATTGCCTCACGTGGCTTTTGCATACTGGGAATGTTTATACCTTACAGAAGTCAGAAGTCACTATCAAATTCTCAATAGATAAGAGTATCGGAAACTAGGTTCCTTGATTCTGTGAGTCACCCTGGCTTAATCCAGGTTTCCTTTATGTTCCTGACCCTAGAAACAGAAAAAAGGGGCTGACTTGTTGTATACATCAGATATATGTCAAATGCTCATCACAGACTTGATTGACAGTTACATTAGCTTCAATGGGTGAAAGAGGGTACTTAATGTCTGATTTTAGTCTTGTTCCTGGTTGTTCTGATCAACCACCCTCAGTTATGGGTCTTGGCAGAATAACCAAGGATATCCTTTATAGAATTATTAGGAATAAGGCCCATTGTGGAAATAAATACAATGAGTGCTAGAAAGAGGCTCTGGGAGAGTGCCAAGGCTGTGGGCACTCAGCATCAATTTGCCATGGCAACCTCAGCAGGGTATAAGGACAAGGAGTCCATCATTTTCTCCAGGGAAATGGATCAATGCCATCTGGAGAACAGTTGTAATTCTGAGTGATCTCCAGCCCTCACCTGGAGATTGGCAACAATGGTTCCCCAGAAGGGAATGGTTGGTTTGGAGGGTGGAGTCTATGGCTTTGTACCTGTCCTAGGTCCCACACCTCACCCTCTCCAGGCTCCATTCCTCACATCTCCAGGAATTTTCCACCTGGAGTTGGCAACCCTATCTCCTTCCCAGCCAATCATCAACCTACCTTTATTTCCCCCTCACTCTTCAGCTTTCCACCCCCCACACACCTGCAGCCTCTCCCGTGCTCTGAAGCCCTGACTTCTACGTCACATTGGCTGTCATGGGGACCACCTCAGCAGCATATAAGGATACAGAGCCCACCATTTTCTCCAGGGGAACTGATCTCTGCCATCTGGAAAGCAGTTGTAATTCTGAGTGATCTCCAGCCCTCACCTAGAGATTGGACACATTTTACCTCAGAACAGCAAAACTGTTTAGAATGTTAGAGGTAAAAGCCAATTAAGTCACATATGCAAACGACCTCTGTGTTCCAAGGCAAAGGCCAATGAGGCTGCATATGCAAATAGCCTCTGTGTTCTGACTGGCTATGGGGGGGGGGAGAGGAACAGCAAAATGTTTAGAATGTTGGAGGCAGGACTCAGGCAAAGCAGCCAGTGGATAGGGAGACCCTCTGAATGACAGATCAGAGAGCGAACTGATTTTGGAGCGTGTGGAATGTTCTAGAGAAGTGCCACCACCATTCGGCTTTTATTTATAAGGGAGATGAACAGGAGTAGGCTTTACTTTGAAAAATAAACCATTGCAAATCCTGGGATTATAGAGCTAAATAGCATTCCCTCCCCCCATATAACCATGGTGAGAATGAAAATTGCAGTCATAACACAATCCAGCATTTTTATCTTTTTAAAACTTTTGTTTGTTTGTTAGTTGAGTAGTTAGATTTCAAGGATATGAAGAGAGCAAAAGAAGGGTGAATAGCTCTCTCTTACCAGCTATACCTGTTTAAACATTCAGGATGCAGAATGAAAATGTTATGCAAAAGCAGGCACAGGAAATAACCATTATTACTTTTTTGTTGTTGTTAATATAATTAGATTTTGAGCTAGAGGTTTGTATACCACTTGCACACAAGAGTTATTAGGACTACGGGATTATAGAAAAGAAACAGGTTTGTAAAGTGTAGCAGAGGACTGATGCGTCAGTGATGAAGCATATGCTTTGCATGCAGATCTCCAATTCAGTACCTGACACTGACACTTGAAGAGTTTCATATAGTAGAGCTGCAACCTTATCTCTAGATGAGGTTACCCAGTTGTCAAGAGAAACACTCTTTAGGGTACCATATCTTTGCTATCATTAGAGACTCTCTTTTGGCCACTTCTAAATGACATTTGAGTTCTAACATTTTAATCAATGATCTTTTGTATCTTATTAATTTGTCTGTGCTCTGTTTGTCTTGGTGTTACTAATGGTTAACAGTTCATTCAACTAAATCTCCCCCATTTCCCCTCATCTGCCAAAAAAACCGGAGAGGAGAAAAAACTGTCTTACAATGCAGATGTTTTTCTTTCGTAGTCTCAGTCTTTCTTGAAGGGGAAGGAGCTGTGTGACTTGTTTCTGTAACATTCCAGTCTTGTTCGTTATGCCTGACTGATTGTCAATGTCAAGACAAAATAACTATGTATTCTTACACTGCCACCCAGGAACTGTAGTTCAATCCCGCAAGTTGTGAGTGTGCGCCAACATGATGAATGTCACTGACTAACAAATGCCACCAACTGTGTTGGTGCAAAAGCAGCACATGCACTGACTTTTAATGATGCACAACCAGCTCATGATGAGCTGCGAGCATAAGAAATCCCCGAAAATGGTAAGCATGCACCAGGCATTGCTTCTACCAACTGGGAGGGTTTTAACTCCCCAATGCTTTTTAAAAAAAGATTTCAGATTTCTCTGCAGACCTAGGGTTTTTCTCAGATTTGTAGAAAGCTCTGTCATGATGACAGTACATGGCCCAAGTCTCTGGATATAATCTTCCACAGGTAAGACCATGTTGAGAAGTAGATATACTGACACTGATGATTTAAGATTTTGTTCAGCTTCTGATCAGCTACCATCCAAACGTGCATTCCTCAAAGAAGCTCCAAGAGTTTGTGTACAGGAAAATTAAACAGCAGTCCCTGATGTCTAAATGAGTGAAAATTCTTTTAATTAGATTTGTTCTATGCAATTATCATGATAGTCTAGAAAAGTTCTAAGAAATTTATTTTCAACATGGCAAGAAAACAAAGATAGAAGACTATTAATAACCTGATCCACATTGGGTTGGTAGTCAAATGTAATTGGCCTGATCAGGCTATACCTAGGTGGCAGGAATAGGGCAAGTTGCTGCAGTATTGGTAGGGGGATGGGTGAGAACCCTGGGGCATCTAAGGGTTCTTCATAAAATAGCCATACTGATGTGGATGGAGTGGCTGAGCAGCATCACCAAGCTGTTAATATCTTAAGTGGTACACTGGGCCTTAATATCTCTTTATGCTGTTTTATGTGCAGTCAAGGATAAATGAGGCCACTGGGGATGCTGGCTATGTTTGGAGCCAGGGTGAGTTAACTGTTACCACCAATAGCCTGCCTTGTTGTTTGTGGAAGTTAGCTATGCAGCAGGATGGGCCAGAGGCATACAGGAATCGCACACCACTTGTACTGGGTAATATTACCTGTCCAGACGTGCAGAAGTCCTTGAAGTGAATAGCGCCAATGGCCAGCGTTATGTGCTATGAGAGGGCAAACAAGAAGAGAGTGGGAGGTTGTGCGTGGATGGATATAGACTTTGGAAAACAATGCTGACCAATGGGAGGTCTTGAGGGGCTTCTTTCAGGTGAGGACAAAAGATTACCTGGGCCAATCCTGTGTCCCAGGGCGTGTGGCATCAGGAGGAGCCAGACCTGGATGTGACCAATGAACTTCCAGAAAGGCAGAGTGAGGCTTAACAATAGCCTTGATGGGATTACTGGAGATGGCTGAAATGAGTTTGATGATCACTAATGGTTCTGTCAGGCAGATTGAATAGGTTCCCGGGTATAGACAAAAGGGGGGAGATGAGTCTCTGATTAGCATCAGGAGGGATCACTTAACATTTGAATGTATGATTGGTTTATCTTGGTATCCTGAGAGATGGAGCAGGAAAAACAGGTTTGGAGCACGTAGACATGGGGTCACACAAAAGGGCTAGGTGAAATTCTGGAGACTGGAAGACTAACCCAAATGTTTATGTTGTGTGTCTTCATTCTGGGTGCTACAATGCTGATTTATTTGTACAAGGAAACAGAAAACAGTGTGAACATAAGAAATCCTGGGTTTACTTTGGACAAGGAAAAAGTGAAATCAAAGCAGGTCTGGGGGGCTAAAATGGTGGGGATGAGAAATTGAAAATCATCTCTAAATTGCTCTAAAAGGCACAGTTCTAAAGTAATATTCAAGCAGAGTAAATAACTAGATGAAATAAAGCTATATTGAAGAGAGCCCATGGAAATATCTAGTTCCTAGCAGAATCTCGCAGCTGGTGGCACTTGTCCACTGGCACAATTAACAGCATTTCTGCTGATGAACCAGTTGTGTGAGATTATATATAATTTTTTAAAAGCTGAATTTAGGCAGTAAGATAAAATCACAACCATTTCCAGTATGGCAGTTCAGCAGATCTATTTAGATAGCACACTCTAACAAACTGGACATTTTGAAAGGGTCTTTTAATGCATCTAGTGCATTAACTTAATAAAGAAAGCAGGTGCCAGAAATTTTAACACCATAGCTCAGTGGAGTGTAGATTGTACACAGGGAAAGAGATGACAGACATTTCTACTGTTTTATGTTCATTACAGATTTGTGACTGAGCACTTTTTTGGACTCAAGTGCAGGGATGTCTCTCCACTTACTGGCAAATATCAATGTTTGCTGTGAAGTAATTATTACACAAATTATTTAGTGATAAATTACTATTTCTGCTGATGAAGGTGCAAAAGAAGGGCAAGGTTATAGTGAAATGCATTATCATTTTCCTTCTGCATCATTTGTTTACTTGATACTAAGAGGTCACTGTCCATGGGGTTTTCTTGGCATAGATACTGGAGTGGGTTGCTATTTCCTTCTCCAGTGGATCACACTTTGTCTGAGTTCTCTGCTGTGGCCTGTCTGTTCTGGGTGGCCCTCCACAGCATAGCCCACATCCTCATGGTTAGACAGTATTATCGATGCAATGAACATGAAATTAAGCAAACTCCAGAGAACGACGGAAGACAGGAGGGCCTGGTGTGATGTGGTCCATGGGGTTGTGAAGAGTTGGCCTTGACTGTATGACTGAACAACAACAAGAGGTCACATCTATTTTGCCAACTAAGGGGGTGGAGCATAGCTAGGAAAAATATATGATTGGATGCTACATAATGTTTTGATATATTTCTAAAGTGTTTTATCCCATCCATAACAAAGGAACTCAGGGCAGCATGCAAACTCCAATCATGTAAGTGTAGGTTAGGATAAAAGACAGTAACTGTCCAAGATTATACAGTAAGCTTCATAACCAAGAGTATTTGGACTAAGATCTCTTTTATTATTATTCACTCTTGTATATTTATGATTATTACCGTGTTTCCCCGAAAATAAGACACTGTCTTATATTTATTTTTTCTCAAGAAGACACACTTGGGCTTATACCACAAATGCATAGAAATCCTGCTAGGGCTTATTTTTGGGGTAGGTCTTATTTTCGGGAAAACAGGGTAATCAATGGTATCAATGCTAGAAGATTATAAATTTAATCACCAATAGCTCAAAGCCTCGAAAGCATCCTTGAGTTTATTTTCTTTTCTTATTTTCTTGGCTCTAGAATGGGGATGAAAGTGACCTACCACTCCGGAGGAGCCTATTTATTAATATGGAAAATCTTTGCATGGAAAAAAAATTGATCAGTATCAGAAAATAAAGTACTGAAAGAAAAAGGCTCTGATTTCCTTAGTCCATGCAGGTGGGTATCAATATGATGTTGACTAACTTCATTGTGTGCAAGATCTGAGCACTGGATAGATTCAGGATGTCAATACTTGCTTTAATTGCCACATGTGGCTTTTCTACTGCTGACGTTCCAGCAACTGCAGCTTGCCTAATGTATATTTAGCAAGCTTTATTAAAAACCCTGAATACAACAAACATGGGCAATGAAAATTGCATGCTCTTAATAAACTTTTTTTAAATTTTAAACTTGCTTTTGTGCTGCAGCTCTTCAGCCGTTGCTCCAACATAATAAGCCCAGTAATAGAAGAAGAAAGTTATTTCTTAGAGTGATCCTGGAGCCCTTTGTTAATGTCAAGGATAATTTGGGCTGACTGATTTGATTGCTGCTCTCTTCCTGCAAGAGGGCTCAATAAATGAATCTGCTTGCATGGATAATTTAGGCTTAGATGATTGCCACTGAACTAATGATGCAAACACAGCTGAAATCAAATTTCCACTTTATAGAGTGACTAAGAAAAAACAAAGTGGGGGGGGGGATGGAGCACCTGCAGCACAGTGGACTGTATAGATATATCTGAGGATCAAAGTATACTTTCACAGTATGGCATTTCCCCAGAACCCCCACTCCACCCCTTTAGGCTACATATGAATATTTTTTGCAAAATGACTCATCAGAAAATATGGGTCATGGGGATGTTACGGAGTCTGCCACTTTTATAACTAAGTGTGTTTACCACACAATGATGAATCCATGACCATACAGTGTCTTTTATTGATTGTGAAACCACTCTTTGGTGTCATCATACTATGCCAGATCTGGACTGAGTCCATGATCTATGCACGTATGTCCTGGATATTGAACATTACTAAGACAGTACCATCCCTCAGGAAACCATCATTACTAATACTCGGGATCCTTCAGGAAACCATCATCTACTTTTAAGGCAAGCAATTCCTTTTGCAACAGGTTCATTATACCACACGTGTCTTGGGGATCCTAGCTCCTTACTTCTCTCCTTTTCTTCCTCTGGATTTTCTTTTAAATGTTTATTCCACCTCTTTTCTCTCTTTTGCCTTACTTGTTAATCTTTGCTCCTTCTGTTTTCCTTCCAGAATGACTCAGTAGCAAGCAAATGACCTTTAAATTGGTTCCTTGCTGATACAAGCACTGTTGCCTCTGGGGAGGCCTCCTGCATGCTAAAATTTTGCTTTTTACCTACCTTTGCTGGGATCTCATGCAACCTTAATATCTGGTTTCTATCCCATGAATGTCAGTTCTCTAGAAAGGGGCACTGGGGTTCAGAGGCATTTTCACACTCATGACTGCCTCCTGCCATAAGGTGGCTGCAGATATGCACAGTATAGTGAAAGTAATTTCAGTATTAAGATAGCACTTTCATTTTCAGCATAGTGTTCTCTGACCAAGTTCATCATGGGTGTAATTTCCAAAGATATGGGCCCCTGATACATGTTATTATTACAGATATAACAAGTCTGTGCAGCAGTCAGCTACCAACCACACTTTCTCAGCTAGGTTACCTGATCATTCCATTGACACAGACAAAGAAGTGCTGCTGGGACAAATGACTCTTGTAATGTAGCAAAACTTAATCCATGCCATTTCTCTTTGCTTTCTCTGCCATTTTTTCATTTCTTTTAACTCCAGGTCATTGTGACCTTCCTGCCATTTTTCTTTGCTTTCTCTGCCATTTTTTCATTTCTTTTCATATACATCTATCAGAGTACACCAACTGCAAGCAACTTTTCAAATAACTTGATCTTAGGTTACTACTATTTACAGTAAGGTCCTTTTTATCAGATTAATCAGAGTTTATGTTCATGGGGAAGATTTCTGGTTCCCTGGACATTTTGGATTGAAGGATTGGCAGAAATGTACCTTATATGAATAGGGGATTTTATATCATTAAGGACAAGGAGAGACATATTAACAAGTTGGATACAATAAGTCATGAAGGACAGAATGCTAAAAATTCTGAAATGGTATGCTGGCCTTCTGATGTGGTTAAAAAAATCCTTACATGAATATATGAAGATGCCAAATACTGAGTTAGACCATATGTCTAAAGAGGTCAGTGCTATCTACTCTGACTAGGAGCAGCTTTATATGGTCTCAGTAGTTTCACATCATCACCTGATCCTTTTCACTAGCAGTTCTGGGGACTGAACCTCAACTGTTATACATGTAAAGGGGTGGAACTTCCCTATTTCCATATAATTAGTGTAGTTATTTGAAATAATTATCTCATTGTTGCATATTCTAAATGACCAAATTCAGAACAAGGAACTTTTCATTTGGTGAGAAAGGTATGTTTTGTCATTGTTTATTTATTAATTTATTTGATTTATAGCCCTCCCTCCCCTGTACAACAGGGCTCAGAGCGGTTGATAGCAATATTCATATAAACAATATTCATAATTGTAAAATTATTAACATTATTAAAACAACTCTTGCAATACTACAGGCAACTGGTAAATTAGTACATAAAAAGGGAAAAAAGACATGACATGGTACCCCTCATCCAGGGGAGAATAAATATCATACAGAATGGTAAATAGAGAATAACCAACAGGGGAAGGAAAAGGGGTAAGGAAAAAGGAAGGAAGGGAGACCAGCCTAGATGGAAACTGTTGCTGTCCTCTACCATAGGCTTGGCAGAACATCCCTGTCTTACAGGCCCTGCGGAACTGCATCAGATCCCACAGGGCCTGGATCTCTCTCAGCAGAGAGTTCCACAAGGCCAGGGCCAGGGCCAAAAAAGCCCTGGCTCTGGTTGAGGACAGTTGGATATTTTTTTGAGTCATGGATCACCAGTAAGTTGTTATCCATTCAACATAATGCTCTTTGGGGGTTGTACCAGGTAGGGTTATCAGGTCCCCTTGGCTTGCTGGTGTTCTAGGATGTCGTGCAACATCCCCAATGTGATGACATCACACATAAGTAACATCATGTTGGGGACGTTGTGCAGCAATGCACTGCATTTTGGGCCAAACTCTATGGATTCTTTTGACCTAAAATCATAGAGTTTTGCCCAAAAAGCAGAGCATCACTGTGCAACATCCCAATGTGATGATGTTGTGATGATGTCACTTCTGCGTGACATCATATGTCGGGGACATTGATGTGTGACATCCCTGTCTGGGAGCAGGGCTTCCCTCTCTGGCCAGCTGGCCAGCAGCGGGAAGAAGCCTGAAAAACCAGGGGAACCCCCATACAGACTAGTGGTCTGGCAACCCTAGTACCAAGAGAGGCAGTCCCAGAAATATGCTTGTCCCAGACCATTTAGAGCTTTAAAGGTTCATACCAAAACTTTGAACCTAATCCAGTACTTGACCTGGAGCCAGTACAGCTGGTGGAGCACCAGTTGAATATGGGCTCTAAATGGGATTCCCACAAGAACATGTGCTGCCACATTCTGGACCAGTTGGAGTTTCTGGGTCAGCCTCAGGGGTAGCCCTGCATAGAGTGAGTTATGGTAGTCTAATCTGGAGGTGACCACTGCATGGATCACTGTGGCTCGGTTGGGGAGGGATAGGAAGGGAGCGAATTGCTCAAACTGGTAAAGATGGAGAAACACCAGTCTAACCACATTTGTGATCTCAGCCTCCATCAAAAGGAAGGCGTCCAAGATCACACCCAGACTCTTGACAGCCAGTGCTGATGTTAAAGGCACACCATCAAGAGACAGGTGTTGGCACCCTAAACCCGCATCCCCTGGCCCAGCCAGAGAGCCTCTATCTTAGATGGATTTAATTCCAGTTAGATCTGCTTCAACCAACCAACCACAGCCTCCAAACCCTTGGCCAAAATATCTGGGTTGGCATTTGGTTGGTTGCCCATCAACAGATGCAGCTGGGTGTCATCTGCATACTGATGGAAACCCAGCCCAAAACTCCACATCAGCTGGATGAGGAGGCACATATAGATGTTAAATAATATAAACATAACCTACTATTTCTATTCCAGAGACCAGAAACTACTGACCAAGTTTCTTTTAAACTACAGTTCAACTGAAGTTACATGGTTTGCATGCTGAAGATAGCTGCTTAAATCCCTGGCATCACCAGTTAAAGTGTCTCAGAGTGTTAGGAGTACCAATTTTCTTCCTGAAACCCTGGAGCTACTCCCAGGAGACAATGCTGAGCTAGATGGCAAGGATATGCAATCAGAACTTTGTTATTCAAGATCTCACATGAACAAAGCCACAATCAGAAATATGGTAAGTGTTCCACATCCAAACATCATTGTTGCTGACATTTAGGAATGGGCAGGAGCTTTCAAATCTTACTCTTCACTGTTTGGTTTCAATTTCTTAGGCTGAAAGAAGTGGGAGGGGTGCAGCAAGAAGAGGAGAGAGTGATTAAGCATCAGCACAGGCTTGTGTTACAGCGATGGCGTTATCCAATTGACAATGTTCCTGCCAAACAAAATAATATAGCAGTCCTTTTTTTTTTTGCTTAGTGCTTTCACTTTCTACCAGTCATTGCATCATTTCACTGACTTTGTGTGGGCTTTCTGATTCAACATAACTACAGGTCTAGTTTCTTGACTAGTCCATTATCTAGAGGTGTACATGTACTAAGTAGGAGAAAGACACTGCTTATATCTGCTGGCCGACAGACAAAACTAGATTCTGTAGGACTGGGGAGAAACACAGACATTTTGGCTGAATTCTAAGACACTTCCGCCCATGGAAGTGTCTTTTGTTATTGAAAAACTGCTACTGTATCCAACCCATAATGTGGAAAATAAGCTGCCATGCCTCTATTCCCACCCGTTGGAGTACCTTTCTTGACCATGGAAAATATAAGCTTGACACAAAGTGAGTTTGGGGGTCACCTCTCATGGATTACTGCCTTCATGTGGCAAGGGGCTTGCATGGTTCAATGAGGCTGTGGGCTATGCCATGGAGGGCCAATCCAGGATGGACAGGCCACAGCAGAGAACACAGACAAAATGTGATCAACTGGAGAAGGAAATGGAAACCCACTCCAGTATCTTTGCCAAGAAAACCCCATGGACAGGAACAAGGTATGACACCAGAAGATGAGCCCCTCAGGTTAGAAGGTGTCCAATATGCTACTGGGGAAGAGCAGAGGGCAAGTACAAGTAATCCCAGAAAGAGTGAAGTGGCTGGGCCAAAGCCAAAAGGATGCACAGCTGTGGATGTGTCTGATGGTGAAAGGAAAGTCCGATGCTGCAAAGAACAATACTCCATAGGAACCTGGAAGGTAAGATCTATGAATCAAGGTAAGCTTGACATGGTCAAAAATGAGACATCTTGGAAATCAGTGAACTCAAGTGGACAGGAATCAGCGAATTTAACTCAGAAGACCATTATATCTACTACTGTGACCAAGCATCCAGTAGAAAAAATGGTGTGGCCTTTATAGTCAACAAGAGAGAGTGAAAGGTAGTAATCGGATACAATCTCAAAAACAACAGAATGATCTCGGTCTGAATCCAAGACAAACCATTTAACATCACAGTAATCCAAGTCTGCGGTGGAGCTGCGGTGGCTCACGTGGTTAAGACACTTAACTGCAGGCTTTGGAAGGTCAGTAGTTCAGCAGTTCGAGACCCAGGTGCCGCATGATGGAGTGAGCTCCCATCTTTAGTTCCAGCTCCTGCCAACCTAGCAGTTCTAAAGCAAGAAATTGCAAGTAGATAAATAGGTACCACTTCGGTGGGAAGGTAACAGCGTTCCGTGCACCTTGGTGTTTAGTCATGCCGGCCACATGACCACGGAAACGTCTTCGGACAGCACTGGCTCTTCGGCTTTGAAACGGAGATGAGCACTGCAACCCTAGAGTCGGATTTGACTGGCTTTCGAGCAAGGGAACCTTTACCTTTACCTTAATCCAAGTCTATGCCCCAACCACTGATGCAGAAGAGGCTGAAGTGAACCGGTTCTATGAAGACCTACAACAACTCCTAGAATGAATACCAAAAAAAGATGCCCTCCTCATCACAGAGGACTGGAATGCTAAAATAGGAAGTCAAAAGGTAACCAGAATAACAGACAAGTTTGGCCTTGGAGAACAAAATGAAGCCAGGCAAAGGCTAACAGAGTTTTGTCAAGAGAACACGCTGGTCATAGAGAATACCCTCTTCCAAAAAACTATGAGGTGACTCTACACATGGACATCACCAGATGAGCAACACCGAAATCAGATTGATTATATCATTTGCAGTCAAAGATGGAGAAGCTCTATCCAGTCAGTAAAAACAAGACCTGGAGCTGACTGTGGTTCAGATCATGAGCTACTCATTGCAAAATTCAGACGTAAACTGAAGAAAGTTAGAGATCAAATTGCCAACATTCGCTGGATTATGGAGAAAGCAAGAGAGTACCAGAAAAATATCTACTTCTGCTTCATTGACTATGCTAAAGCTTTTGACTGTGTGGATCACAACAAACTATGGCAGGTCCTTAAAGAGATGGGAGTACCAGACCACCTCACATGTCTCTTGAGAAACCTGTATAAGGGCCAAGAAGCGACAGTTAGAACCGGATATGGAACAACTGATTGGTTCAGCATAGGAAAAGGAGTACGACAAGGATGTATATTGTCGCCTTGCTTATTTAATATATATGCAGAGTACATCATGCGAAATGCTGGCCTGGATGAATCACAAGCGGGAATTAAGATTGCTGGGGAAAAGATCAACAACCTCAGATATGCAGACGATACCACTCTAATGGCAGAAAGTGAAGAGGACCTAAAGAGCCTCTTGCTCAGGGTAAAAGAGGAGAGCGCAAAAGTGGGCTTGAAGCTCAACATCAAAAAAACTAAGATCATGGCATCCGGCCCCATCACTCCTTGGCAAATAGAAGGGGAAGTCGTGGAAGTAGTGACAGACTTCACGTTCCTGGGATCCCAGATCACCGCAGACTGTGACAGCAGCCATGAAATTAAAAGATTTCCTTGGGAGGAAAGTGATGGCGAACCTAAACAGCATGATAAAAAGTAGAGACATCACCCTGCCAACAAAAGTCCGCATGGTCAAAGCAATGGTATTCCCAGTAGTCATGTATGGCTGTGAGAGTTGGACTATAAGGAAGGCCGAGCGCCGAAGAATAGATTCTTTTGAACTATGGTGCTGGAGGAGACTCTTGAGAGTCCCTTGGACTGCAAGAAGAACAAATCAGTCAATCCTCAAAGAAATCAACCCTGACTGTTCCCTGGAAGGCCAGATAATGGAACTGAAGCTCAAATACTTTGGCCAGCAAATGAGAAGGGAGCACTCACTGGAGAAGACCCTGATGCTGGGAAAGACTGAAGGTCAAAGAAGACAGGGGCGGCAAAGGATGAGATGGTTAGACAGTGTCATAGATGCAATGAACATGAAATTGAGCAAACCTCAGAGGACGGCGGAAGACAGGTAGGCCTGGCATGATCTGGTCCATGGGTCGTGAAGAGTCGGACTTGACTGTGCAACTGAACAACAAAAAAAGATTTCAAATACGCCTCTATGCTCACAGTACCTTTTATTGTTTATAAAGAACCTTATTTTAGACACAATAGAGATAGAGTATTTCAAAACCACATAAGACCTACAGTTTTATCAGTTGTTTACAAAACATGCTGCACAAAAAGTAACTTAACAGAAGCAGGTGGGGGTTTTTTTTGGTTAAGGGAATGGATCCTTCACAAGCTCCTCTTTCTCCTTCTTATATGGAAAGAGTAAAAAAAAAAAGTGGGAAAAAAGAAGAGGGAAAAAATAAAAATCCCAATAGTTTTAATCTATGTATTGAAGTATTGTAGTATGAAGGGTTATAATCTCGTTGCCATGTGAGTTGATGTCTGTATTTTCTTTTCTTTAAACACAAAAGGTCGAAATCAAAATTTAAAAGGTGTTAAAATATCCAAAAACCAGCCAGGTAGTCTCAGAGATTTCCAAGAAAAGTATTATATTCCACTTTATATTTCAGAAGAGGAAGTTTATGCACAAGACAGATCAAGCTTTAGCCCTAAAAGTCAGTAAAAAGAAAATGCTTCTCTAGTCTTTTGCTAGCCACGGGGAAGAAGGGGGGGGGATCTCCTCCCGGTCTCGGTCTGTGTCTTTTTAAATTTTAAAGGGCTTGAGTACCAGAAGGGGTTACTGAGTTTGTTGCTTAGCACAGTTACTCACTGTGATCTTCTTAGAATATTATTAGGTAGTGTTGCTGGGATCCCTCGGAAGTGGGTAGTGACAGCTAGGCACTCATAGCTGCCATGGGCGCTCTTCTCTGCTTCTTGCTGGGGATGATCCAGGGCTTCCACTCACCTGCCGCCACCAGTGGGGAGCCCAGATCAAGTTCCTTGCACTGCACCCTCCTCCGGGGAGTGCAGCGGAATCTGGGAGCCCCTGAAACTCCTCTAGAGAAAGTGAGAAGCTGGCGGTGTCTGGGAGTGAGTCCTGGTGCCATCCGTCTTGCTGCGCTGCAACCTGGAAGTTCATTTTTGGTTACACTGTTGAGGATGTGCTCCTTACTGTTTTACAATGCCCACAGTGGAAAAAAGGACATGAAATTTATGGTTTGTATATGTAGAATCACATTCTTTTGTTGCTAAACCCAATGTCAGATTATGCTACATGTTTTTAGATCACTGATTCCCAAAATGGTCCTGTGGACACCATGGCACCCACAGTGTGTTTCTGGGTACAGTGTGTTTCAGTCTTGGTTTTCCTCCACCTTATTGGAGCAGGATGTTCTTCAGAACAGAACAAGAAGTGTCTGCAGGTAGCAGCCATTTAGAAACAGTTGCCTTCATCATCGGAGGACACTTGTCTTGGAACCTCCCAATATTTTGTAATTGGCTCCAACCACCATGAAAGCTGTTTTGTGGTAACATAAAATACCTGTTCTCAAATTTCCAAAAGTGCCCACAGAATCAACTAAGTTTAGATAATAGTTTGCAAGTTATTCTATGAGCAACCCTAAGAATACTTTTCTGAAGTAAACCCCATAGAATAAATTGTAACTTGCTTCTGAGCAGACCTGCTTTGTTTCTTGTTGACCAAAGTCCAAGTCAATCTGTGAAGCTTCTGCTGAAATGGAATGAGTATTTGGCTATGTAGGAGTCATTTAATGGATTGATACTAGGGTGAAAAACTAACACTGTTCTTTCAAGAATATAAAAGAGAATCAAAGGCTAGATTTCATAATAAAAACTGTGCTTGAAAATAGGGTTTGTCTTTGAGGCTTGCTTGTTGCTTTCTGTATCCCAGTGTGCACAGCAAAAGGGGGAGGAAGCTGGGGGAATACATTTCAGCTGCTGTCCAGTGTTCCCTCTAAGCTGAGTTCGTGTGAGCTGGCTCACCGTTTTTCAACCTCCGGCTCACACATTTTGGTCTCAGCTCAGGAAGGAGGGCTCCAGAGCAAACTAATTGATGCAGCAGCCGAATCGCTCGCTCACGACTTTAATGCCAGGAGCTCACGCAGTGGAATTTTTGCTCACAAGTCTCCACAGCTTAGATACATTTCAGCTGCTGTCTCCTTTCTGTCATAACAGCTCACTGTAATGGAGATGTGTAAGCAGGGAATTCGCATTTTGTAGACAATATTTATGACTTATAAAGGGCCATCCTAAGCCACATTACATGTGTTAGCCGAACTGCTTTATCTACAACAGTTGGCAAATTTTACTCTGGGTTGTTTTTGCCAGCTATACCAAGGTCCAGTTCACCCAAAGGATTTACCAGTAAAAGAGTCGAGGCTGGTGGTTCCAAAATAATCTGTCTTTTACTTAAGAATATATAAATCACATACACACAGTACTGAAGCGCACACACACATTCAATCAAGTTCCTTAGGAATACAAGGTTACAAAGAATCACTTTTGCATTCACAGGTGGGGTGATAAAGAGCAATACTTATCTGTTCTGAAGCTTGCACGTCACAATAAAGAATGAGGGTTAGAAAAATATACTAGGGAGTTTTCACACACTGCTAGAACCAGCCAGCTAGTGTGGGTCTCTTGACTGCAGATCAAGAGATCAAGTAGAAGCAAGGGTTTTTGGTACAGGAAGCTGGACTTAAGAGGAGTTTAAAAGCAGACAGGGGGCGGTGGGGGGAAGGCAGCTAGCAGGGACCAAACCACTGGTCCCTACATTTTATAGGTGAATCTTTGGGTGGGTGGCAACTGAGCCAACCTTTGGACCCTCCTACCTGTAAGTCCATCCCAAAACTAACTTCATTGGTTGCGTGCAGTGAGGGGTGGCAACCTAAAGAGTTGGGCCAATATTGTAACACTAGATCTAACTCAAGGAATGGCATCTGGATAAGTGTGAAAGTTTGGTGTCAAGGAACTTCCTTGATGTTCAGATGAAGCTTGGCCTTTCCCAGGTGATCAAAGAGGTATCTGACAGGAAATGCTCATTCAGATGTAAAGCAGAGATGTGTATTACATGTCTTTCAACCTAAGTTGTTGTTTGCTGACCATAATGGCGATGTGTGCTTTCTTCCCCTCAGGCTAGTAGCTGTGTATTTGAAACCTCATTAACATGTAAGGCTTAAAGCAAGTCACCATCTATGTGTATCTCACAACAAGTGACTTGTGCAGCTTTCTGTAAGCCTATGGGTGTCTGTGCACAGTCCATGTAGTGTCTGCCAGCAAATATAAATCCATAAAGCAAAATATCAGTCTCATTCATAACACATGCTTCTAAATCCATTGAACTTAATAGGCTTAAAAGGGTGGCCCACCCATGTTGGCATTTGCATTCCACAATAGTAAGGGCTATGCTAAAAACCATGTCAAATATCATGGCTTATTCTATCCTATCCAGGACTTTAGGTATTGTAGCATACTTGCACCATCACCCATGCAAGGTGATAAAGTCTTTTATATCACATATAGCACCTTTCCATCTGCAGTCATTCTTCTGTTCAAAACTACCAGTGTCACAGGCATGATAGCCATAAAGGGCCATAAGTTTATGTACCATATTAGGCTGCCCTGTGAAGGAGAGACCAGCTTTGCTTTTGATAATGAGAAATATTCCCACTTGTCAGAATATATTCCATGTCCAGGCAGAAATGATGTGGCAGGAAATGAGCACCAACTCACTCAGCTGTAATTTGGGCTTATGTTGTTTCTCACATCTTTCTAGTGTGTATCAGGCTAGATTGGAAGCATACAAGAAGTAACCATTTTACAGTGACAGAGTAATCATGAGCATAATAGACACAGTGCATCACTTTCTACTTGTCTAGAAGTTGCTATTTATCTATAACCAAAGACATTCTCCCTCCTCCTTTATGTATCACATCATATTAGAAAACTGGTAGAACAAATCTCCCTGCTACTTTGAAACGTAACCTGGGCATACGAATCACTTACACATCATTGTGCAACCTTCTTGATTACTATTTCTGCAGAAATAGACACCCTGTCTTGGGTAGCATTCAAGGATATGGGGTTGTTATGTTGGAGCTCTAGGGAAGCATATTTGGAAAGTAATTTATCAAAATCTGAGGCCAAGACACCGAGGAATTTCACATTACCCTTTTTAACCCGTTTTGAAGCCGTTTTTGATCTGTCATGGAATAAACCAGTATAGGACTGCCATTTCACACATGGCTTTCCCCTTCTGGTAAAGAGCTGGATCTGAAGTGGTTTGCCATTTCAGACTGCACCGCTTTTTCCTGCTTTTCCCCCATTGTTTTCCACCTGTGCGGGCTATCTCCAGCTTTTTTTAAAATGTTCGCTTCATAGCGCTATAACGCTATAAAGCGAATGTTAAAAAAAAAAAGCCGGAGATCGCCCACGTGGGAGAAAAACGGTGGGAAAAAGCACATCGGAACCGGGAGAGGAAACTGAAGACTACTGGGAAGTGGTTGACAGGTAAAACGCTTCAGCCTCGTTTCCTAAATGGGACATAAGCGTTTGTATTTGAAATTACAAATACATTCCGATAGGGAACCGGTTCTAAAATGGTTCTGTCTGAAATGACAGACCAGAAACCATTTGGGAACCGTTCCTCTTCCGGATTATATCGTCTGCCTGAAATTCCTCACCCTCTTTCTCTTTTTCTTAACTCCAAATGGGTACTATATATTTTAAGCATTTATATCTTATCCTTAATTGGGATGGCTTACAATTAAAACCAAACCCAATTCACAATCAAACAAAAAAAGTGTTAACAACAGATTCAAAACACAATAGCACAAGGGGGGAATTTACAAAGCAGCAAAAATTATGAAAATACCAATAACTGAAATAAAACATAACATGCATAAAACACACACACACACAACCACATATAAAATCAAAATATACAGGGCAGTTCTAAAAGTATAACATCAGTAGGTCAGTGTTCCCTAGATAGGTGCCTGACAGGTATACCATCCAGCTGGAATGCTTATCTTACATTCATATTATATGGGACCATCTCTTGTTGGCATTTCTGTGGACAGCGTTTTCTCAGACACATTGCTAACACATTGGCTTAGGAAGGGGTCTCACTCTATATAAGTAGTAAGCTGCTCATATTATCTGTAAGAGAGGAAGGTCTGCCATATAACTGGGTGAGAAATAATTTAAAAAAATCCAGTAGTATGGTTTCCAGACATTGCCTGGCAACTGGTGGGAGTATGGAGGGGGGAATGAGGAAGACCTGGAAATGACATCATACCTCTCTAGGAATCACCAGAAACTCTGATAAAAACATAGTAAAACCATATGTTTTCTGTCAGTTCCTAGAAAGGTCTGGTGTCATGCAGAAACCCCAGAAATGATGGGGTTGACCTGACAGTGACTAAAAAAAATTATTATCCTGCCACCACATATTTAAATGGTTTAAATATTTGAATGCCTTGTTCATCACCTTGGAGAATCAATTTAGGTGTGAATGTGGCATATAATTTTTTTAAACAAACAAATGAATGTTATGCCTGGTAACAGCAACAACAACAATAGCAGCACTTCTGTATAACGTTTTGAGGGGGGTCATCTTACATATTTCTTTCAAAGAAAATATAGATAAATGTATTTTGTTTGCACTCATGGGATGTATGTTAACTAAAATAACTGTTTTATGTGTCTGAGATCCCACATAACCTTTTGCCACAGCAATTTGTTACCATTTGGATGGCACAAGGATATTTGTTGTTGTTGATAAGACTGTCTATCTGGAGCTGGAATGGAGTTAGGGGGTACCATTACATAAGAAAAAAGGTACACAGCTGTACCTGACTAATCCAGACTACGCAGGATTTAAAATAGTTAAAATTTAATAGGATGCATTTAGAAATATATCTCAGTAAACCTCAAAGAACCTTTACAGTCTTCGACAGCAAGAAACCCCAAACCGAACCTTCCCTGGGTTTTTTCCTTTGATATATTTGCATACTAAATAATTGATCCAGTTAGCAGCAGCAACAGCACCAAATTGGAAACTGCTATATCAGCAAAGTGACTGTAGCTCTTTTATCAGCATTTTGAATCCATTCAAAAGAATACTGGCATACGTGCTGTGAATGTTTAAACCAGAGCTGTCAAACATACAGCCTGTGGGCCAAAACTGGCCCATCACGGGCTCTTATCCAGCCTGCGAGCAACTGGTGCAAGGGAGGGGAGGCAGGAGGCTGGGGGGGGGGAGCAAGTGGGTATACACAGTGAGCTGTGTGTGGTTGGAGCTGCCAAGAAATAGAAAGGAAATGGCTAGGGGGCAGGGCTATGACACTGAGGTAAAAAAGTATAGTGGGAATGACAGTAAAGGTGGAGAAAGCAGAGGCATGGTGTTTTTCCCCCTCCTGCCTCCTCCAACTGCAGCTCAGTGAGGACTGGTGAATGCATTTGTCATAATGCATTTGTGGCATTTGTTGTTAGATAACCATGCTTATGATTTCTAGTAAGTTTATGCTGAAGTGGGCAGATTGTGCAAAGGAGTAAGTAGTTATTTTGTGACTCAGTATTTTGAAGATGAAAAGTAGTTCTAGCTCATAGGTATGTCATCTTGTACAGTCAATCCTCTAAAAATGCAGAAAATATAAATCACTTGAAAGTTATTGGATTTTTCTCCTTTTTTAATGAAGTTGCGCATTGTAACATATATACTGTAGCCCATTTATGTATAAGAGATATAGTTTAAGTGCTGGCTAGTTTCTGCCAAGTGTATTTGAAAAGTAGGTATGGTCTGAATTATATCTATAGAGAAGTTATGATTCTATTGAAGCAATCATGAATTTAAACACAATATTCTGGTTTAGTCATACACAAGTTCTGCAGAAACTAAATATATTTTTAGCTTTATGAATATCATCAGCACCAGTAAAATATGTGAATGTCTTTGGATTTTTAGGTGCAGTCTGTCATTCTGGATGTAGGCTATACTTCTGCATTCTAATAGCTGTTCTGTTGATTTTGAGGGAGTGGCTTCAGGTGGCATTGGAAAGCTGGTGTCTGAAAGCGTTGTTACTTATACTCCAATTCTTACCTGTTGATTTGAGTGTAATCCCCTCCCGTTGTCCACTGATTACAATAGAAGCTGTTTTCAGGCAACTATACTTAGGGTTACAGCCTTTTAAAATGCTCTTTACATGCCTCATCGGATGCTCTTAACATGCCTCATCACGTGGCTGATCCTGAAGTTTAGCATCCATACCTGTGAATTTGACACCTCTCTTCAGGAGGTTTTCATCCACATAGTAAGCAGATGGTTACAAGCTTAGCTAATTGCTATGATTTATTTAGCCAAAGCACCTTAATGGTAGATTTTGCTGTGGAAAAGCCAAATTTAGTGACAGTGACATAAACTATAGTTGACCTTTTTACAGCCTATGAGAATGGTTTGAGAGTGAAAAGAAGGAATACTGCTGTGTTCACCTGCCTTGACATCTTTATGTTGTGATGCACTTCAAAACAGATGGTACTGGTTGCATTCTTTGTCTTCTGGAATCTTCTCTGGCTGTCTTCTCAAGGGCATAATTATTATTGCTTTGTTTACTTCTAATGCTTATGTGGCTATGTGCTGCTAGTGGTTGCCCGCCTTGCAAGTTACTGGTTGGAGGGTGCTTAGTATTAGAAAACTCTTTATTATTGCTATTGCTATTGTTATTATTACTGGAAAGGGGCAGTCCTTCACACACCCTCTGGCCGAGCCTGGCAGCTCAGGTGCAGCGAGGCTCCTTGCAGCCTGGAAGGGCAGCAGGCAGTTTGGGTCCTCTCTGCACCTGCACCCTCAGGAAGTCCGCCTGGCCATTGGCTGCTTCCATGGGAGAGGAAGGAGGTGCCTGTCATAGGTGCCGCAAGGATGCGGCCAGCTCCTGCCTTGTGCCCTGCAGACCTTGGCCTGGGCTGAGCTTGTTGAACCCCCCTCCCCCAGCCAATGTGTGTGACAGGACCAGGAGAGCTCTCATTGGTGACAGACCAGGTTTGTTTGGAGGAAAGACCCTCGAGGGTCTGCCGCGGCCGGCGCTGTGGGGGGAAGAAGGTGGGGTGTGTGGGGGGGCATGGGCAGTGGGTGGGAGGGTGGGTGGGAAGGCCCTGGGCACCCTCCTTTCCCTTCGCAACATGGCATGGCAAGCCTTCGAGGGTCTGCTGTGGCCTGCGCTGTCGGAGGAGGAAGGCGGGGTGTGTGTGGGTACATGTGGGGATCATAAACGCTGTAGATAAACCATATTTTTCCAATAATGACCACAAGTGAAATGACCTGTCTGATCTTTTATGTGCATTGTGCAGGGGGTTGAACTAGATGACCCTGGAGGTCCCTTCCAACTCTATGATTCTATGATTCTAAAATGGATACATGAAAGCATGTTGTCCAAAGTTAGACAAAGAAAGACAGCAACCTCAGCCAAGACTTTTAATTTAGTTATAAGGACAGACTTTCCACCAGACCCTACACCAGAAGAAGCCCAAACAGAGAAACTGGCTAGAATCTTACAAGTATAGAAAGTGCAGGAGGACTTAAGCAGGGAATATTTGGAGTCTGTAAACATAAATAATGAGGAAATAATAGGCTGGAGAGATAGAGGTGCAGAAGTCACCTTAACAAAGCCTAACTTTGTAAAGAAAGAACAATACTTACCAGGAAGAACATACAGAATTAAAGGAACAAGTGGCCCAGAGTTTAAAGTGAACTTGGCAGAACTCCCAATTAAATACAAAGGATTGCAGGGAAAATGGATAATGGAAGTATGTTTGGAGGGGACTGGACATTGTATTTATATTAAGCAATTGTTAAATAGTGGGCTCAAGAGCCTATCGTGGTTTCAGCATAACTCTTTATTTCAGTGACATTAAGAATAACAACACATGTGGCGAGCCGCAACTATATATAAGCCTCCCCAGTCCTAAACACCCACAAAGTACAAATAAGCCAATAAGAACATAGTAGCTAGGAGCCTTCATTTGCATGGCATCACTTACACGTCTGTTACCTGAGTGGCCTGATCTGCAAGGGCGACCAATCTGAATGTAGCTGCTAGGAGCCTCTCTAACAATGCCTGTTCCTTTGATGCTCTCACTACACAACAGCAATAACCTGGCCTCACAAGCAAAAGTAGTTAATGTAGTGACCCAGAGTAGGCCCCAGAATCAGGCTTCAGAGCAGCATGCTAAGTCTGAAACTCAAGTGGTTGTTACAGAAACCAATTGTAGCAACACTGCAGAAAATTTACAAGTAGAGCCCAGTGTTAGAGAGTCAGACAGCTTATTTCAGGAAATCTATGCTGTAGGATTTCTTAACGAAGAAAGACAAGATGAAATTTTGCAAGATTTGTGGCAAAGGGCTGAGACAACTCAGGAGGTGAAATTGAACATCCTTAATTGTTTAAGATTAAAGAACAGAGACGGTATAGAGAGGAATTTCACATTACCCTTTTTAACCTGTTTTGAAGCCGTTTTTGATCTGTCGTGGAGTAAACTGGTATAGGGCTGCCATTTCACACATGGCTTTCCCCTTCCGGTAAAGAGCTGGATCTGAAGCGGTTTGCCATTTCAGACTGCACCGCTTTTCCCCTGCCATTTTTCACCCATGTGGGCGATCTCCGGCTTTTTTTTTTATGTTCACTTTAGAGTGCTATAGCGCTATAGTGCTATAACACAACACTCCAGACATTCCAATGGGGATGATATAATGCTGTTGTGTTATAGTGTTATGCCGTTATAGCGCTATAACGATATAAAGTGAATTTTTTTTAAAAAAAAAGCTGGAGATCGCCCGCGCGGGCAAAAAATGGCGGGAAAAAGCACATCGGAACCGGGAGAGAAAACTGAAGACTACTTGGAAGCGGTTGACAGGTAAAACGCTTCAGCCCCATTTCCTAAACAGGACAGAAGTGTTTGTGTGTGAAATTACAAATATATTCTGGTAGGAAACGGTTCTAAAATGGTTCTGTCTGAAATGACAGACCAGAAACCGTTTGGGAACCATTCCTCTTCCGGATTATATCGTCTGTCTGAAATTCCTCAGAGTGTCTGTGAGGCATAAATGTGCTGCTATCTGGGAGAAATGCAAATAGCTAGTGAACCCCAGGAAATATAGAATGAACTTTTACAGCTGGCCCAGCTATGTCAGGACATCTAGGGATCAACAAACCCAGAGATAGGTTGCAAGCAAGATTCTATTGGCCCAGTATAGGAAAAGACATAACGGTTTTGCAAGTTTTGTCGAGCATATCAGCTAGTGGACAAGGAACAAGACAAAACAATAGGACTCTTTAGGCTTGCCACCCCCCATTTCTGGGCAGAGGATCCCCTGATTTTGCAGGCTTCTCCCTGCCACCAGCCAGCTAGCCAGCGGGGGAAGGTCGCACCCCAACAGCCATGATGTGCCTTCAAATCTTGACATCTTCAAATCAGGACATTTTAGAAGAAGCCTGCAAACTGTTTTTTTGGGGGGAACATGTGTGTGCCTTTAAATCTCAGCAGGACAAAAGCTGCATGTGGGGGGGGCAGCAGACACGAGCCATGTGGCTCTTCCCAGTCAGTGTGTGAGAGAGGAAGAGTGTACTGTCCCTCTGTTTTGCATTTGTTTCAGTAATCATGCATATAGTAAAATGGATAGTAAAGAGTTAACTAAAACTTGATTATGGGATGGAGGAAAACTCCACCCCCTAGACTGCTCTGTAACTTGCTTTCATTTTTCTGTGTTAGTCTGAAGAAGTTGGTTGAAATAAAGCAGATTGTTGCATTCAGCAACTCCCTTGAGTAAAGTGATTTATACCATTGCCCCAGTAAGATCACAAAAGTGTGGGCTTACAAACTGTTTGTGTTTGTTCTGGCTGCTTTGTATGTGTAATAAAGCCATGCTTGGAAATGCTACCAAAGCCTGACAAAGGACTTGTGGAAGTATGAGAAATTATATTTTCATTTAGTGGAAGTGCAGCTGCTGGGGAACCCTTTGAAGGCAAAAAAGAGGATGAGGAAATTAAGACTATTCAAGGGAACTGCACTGCTATATATTTAAATTTTTTTTAGGAAATGGAAAGTCTCCAGGCTCCACCCCCAAAGTTGCTAGGTATTTCCTAGGAAATATTAAAATGTTAAGTAGCTGGGAAATGTTAATGGAATTTAAAATTGTTTAAACTAAGCATCTATAAAAGGAAAGGGGAAAAATGTAAGTAAAAATAAATACAAGGTGATATCAACATATTTTATGGATTCATTTTGGTAGTATATAATAGGAGAAAGAAGAAATGAAGAATTGATTGTGACCAGACAAGGGTAAAAATGAATGATGTGTGAGATGTAAGACAAAAGGAAACCCACCTCTAAGTGCTAGGTAAAGGCTGTAAATAAAGATGTATGAAAGTAATAGATAGAAATAAAGCATAAGGGAAGAACTGTTAGTATTCCTTATTAACATTTACGAAGTGGTTTCCAAAATGATTAAGATAGAAAATAGGTTTCTCTTCTGTTTATGTGTGCAATAAAGAATGTTATGATTGAGCAAATAGTGCAATAAGATGTACATTAGAAAACCTTACCTACTTAAAGAAAACAAATTAATTATGAATTATTATTTGTAAAAGGTAAATAAATTTTAAAAATATACGCAAATGTTTGAAACTGATAATTTTACTAGTTTGATATAAGCGAAGACCTGTGAGTTGCTCAAATTGTAGAACAAGTTTAATTTGGATGTGTTACTGTATTGACTGTACCTTGGTGATTTATGATGAATTCTATTGCTGCATGTTTGTCTGTCTGTCTGTCTGTTTACTTGAAAATCAATAAAGAGATTATTTAAAAAAACAAAAAACTCCATTTATGATGATCTGAAGCCTTTGGCTGGCTCTCCAAAGTAGTCATTACAGTATTCTGACTTAAAGGTAATATTTTAGACAATTCACCCTGATCTCTACAAGTAGCTTGGGTCAATGTTTAGTGATCTAGCACATCCATTATGCAACCTGAGCTATCTAGGTAGCCCCTTCCTTGCCCTTTAATGCATTGGCTTTTGAAACATAGATGAAGGACAGCTAATTCACCTGAATCCTTGTCCTTTCCTTCTTTCAAATAGGATTAATATTTGATTCTAGTGAAATTACTAGACTCCAGATTGTTGTCTGAGAATTATAAGCATAACTACATAAGAGGATAGAGCAGGAAGTGAAGACAGCTCTCTGCCAGAGAAATTCAGGGAAGCTGAGTGTAATCAGTGAAGCTGGACTCCATCCAGGATATCTGAGCAAACACCTTTAGTGTTGTGAAAGCTCAGATGGGATTTTTAACAGAACATTGGTTTTTATCTCTCATTTTATAAATGTCCATTTTTATAGTTTCATGATCCAAACTTTGTAGCTCAGGCAATGGAATATTTGACAAACAATTTCAGGGTGTGTATAGTTTTCTTTAAAAAACAAAAACCTTTCAGAGGAATGTGATATTGATATATAAAATCATTTGACTTCTGAAATTTCTTAGCATGGTTACCTTTTTGTTTGGGGGGGCTTTTAAAAAGAAAGATGAGGATTTTTTAAAATGCTTTACAAGTTGTAAATCTCATTTATTTTGTGCAGATCGAAAGAATGACTTTTATGTCCTAAAAAGAGCATGTTACATCATAAAGCACTGATTGCTGTGAACCAGCTGTCAGAAAGGAAGCGTTGTTTATGCTGACAAATATAAGTTTGGACAGTGCATCCAACTATATTCTTACAGCATTATGAGCCACTGTACTAGAGTCAAGAAAGTAGAGATTTCAATCCACAAATGACCTTGGGGCAGCTCCTTTGTAGTGAACTATGTGAAGCCTGCTATGTGTGGTAAGTTTACTGTGGGCTGTATATAAATACCAGTCAAATATAAATCAATCTCTCCTTATATATAAAAGAGTTTTGGTGCCTCTCCTGGACACGATCTAACAGCCTTTGGCCTGCTCAGCTTCCACTTTCACGGTCTCCCAATCCCGTGGCTGCATTGGTGTCAGCCTCTACAGTAAACTCTCAGACTCAGATAAGTCCATTAAAAGGCTTTATTCTGGAAATGAGAAAAGTTCGCAGGATGGTTGAAGCTCCTTGACAGAACTGACATTAGTTTGCCAAGCTGGAAATTACAAGACCTCTGATCCAGCCCCATTCATATGTCATGGTTACATAGCACATAGACAGGTTACTACCAGACAATTATTACAGTGAGAATGTTTATGTACTAACTTCCGTTGAAGGCCATAAGAGATTGACTCCCTGGCCATAACGATGGGAGGAATTCTTGACAGTATTAACAAGAGCTGCTAAGCTACCAGTTCACACAGACATGTTACTGGTTCTCTTTCTAGTATGTCAGAAGAGGAACTGTAGGAAATGACATTGCTAGCAGGTGCTGTTATGGGAACTCAAGCAGGAAGAAAACAGATGCAGTAGCAATAATACAGCATAGCTATGTACAACAATAGAACACAGTTACATTGACCCCTGTTACAATAGAACATCAGAGCTTATCTAGACTGACCCTGTGGCTCAATAAGGGTCCGATTCTGACATACTGCCCCCCCCCAAGATCCATCAAGCCAAACCCACCTACCCGCCACCAGGTTTATCTGACAGATAGACAACTAAAAAACGGATAAATCACCAGGCCCGGATGGCATACATCCGAGTGTTCTGAAAGAACTCAAATGTGAACTTGTGGATCTTCTGACAAAAAATATGTAATCTTTCATTAAAATCTGCCTCCATTCCTGAGGACTGGAAGGTAGCTACTGTCAGTACAAGAGGCACAGACTATTAATCTCTGCATCCCTCAGGGGGAGGTCGTGGTGGTGCGCATGGGTCTAAACTGGCTGGACATCTTCATGCTGCAGGTGTGAAAGTTCCTGAGGGAGCGGGGGCACACCTTTGCTTTCGATGAGCACCATGTGGACTACGTAGGGTTGCGGGCTGCGAGATTGGGTGGCTGACTGGTTTGTGGGCCTATACAACATTGAGGACCCCGAACTGGAATCCCAAGGACATCTGCATTAGTTCCATAAAGTTCCTTTGATATTACCAGACAGCTATGTTTTTTACCTTAATAAAAGTCAGGAAAACCTATTGTCCATCAGCCTTCAAAAGAATAGTATTATTTACCTTATATTCAAAATCAGTATTTGATTTGTGTCTACTATTTTTTAGTTTCATTAATAGTGTTTTTTTAATTTTTATTTCCCTTGTTGCCTAAAGGCATGCTTCAACTGATATAAAACTGTAGGGTGGGTTTTCACTGAATGGGCATCCAGTGCCCTTAATCTGCCCTAGGATCCACACTGTGCCACCATCAAAACAGATGGGTATAACACCTTGACAATACAAATAGCATCAAATGTACAATGGCCAACCCCCCTGTCTGATTCTCTGCTGCCATATTACTCCAGTTAAAAGGCATGCTTTCTTGTATTACAGTTCAATCATATAAAGCCAAAATATGACTACTCAAATTATCACATTGAGTATACATGCAAACTGACCCCATACTTGGTTCCTCTGAAGTAGGTCTCATTGTGTTTAGTTGGTGTTAATTCAAGTAAACATTGTACCATTACATACATAAACCCTCTTCAGACATGTATCCTTATGGTCAACATATACTATAGATGCTTGTAAATCCACCAGTTCAGCTCACATCCTGTTTGCCAGTTGTGAAAAGGGAGCTGATTTTTTTTATGACAGTTCAACTGTTTGTGGACTGGTTTCTGAGTGTTCAGATTCAGCAGGTTGTTTCACTGTATATTTTTTTAACCATGCAGAACAGTGCAATTAACTTTTCATGCATGCATGTTCTCACATAACCTGATGGACCTCTGCTACCCCTCCCCACCTTGCTGAATAACTGCTCCATTCAGTAGACAATCACTTAAATAGACAATTAGACCAGTCACAAATCGTATGGATCATATGAAACCCTACTCTTTGGTGTTTGTCTAAGTAGTCCCTAGTGATGCTACTGGCTGATTGGTTTAAAAACCCAATTCAAGCCGGAAAAAAAAAGCAGGCTGTTCAGCATGAAACAAACAGGTGATTATCTACATCTGATTGACATTTTCAGACATGCTAAGTTCAACTTTTGAACACATTCATGATGAAATTCACAGCATTCTTAGTATATATATGTGGAGAGGACAGGATCATGTCTATTGGTTTCACCTCCAACTTCTATATGTTCAGTAAGCCCTTGCTTGCATGTGAGTATATGTACACAAAGGCCCAATCTGCATCTGCTGTGTAACACTTCTTCTTTCAGCTCTGGCACCAGCTTCTGTTGCCTCCCAGTTGGGTCAGTATAAAAGCTTGCTGTCTGCATCATGTTTAGGGAGAACACGAGGGGGGGGGGAGTGGTCTCCCGGGGGGGCTGGCAGACCACTGCACTGTGCTTCACTGTGGGGAGGGACTGGAACCTG
>NW_015160997.1:41039-44789 GCF_001447785.1 Gekko japonicus
AAAGAGTGAACGGACTGGGTAAAAAACACAAAACACCCGGTGGTTGCCAGACAGGGTATTCTGGGGACAGCCCCAGGAAATAACAAATAGTTCAGGGGTGGGCGTGCTTCCAATCCCCCCAAAAAATATAATTGCAGAAAAATGTTCCCTGGCTGCTTTTAAATGCAGACGACTGGATTTTCAGCTAACTTGTTTCCTTTGTGACAATTTGTGTATCTCCTTAGGAAAGATGAGGGGGGATTCAACTCCAGATGTCCACTTATCACTCACAGTAGCTCAAAGGGTGGAGAGGAGCAATTAAACTACCTTAAAACCAAATCCACATAACGTGGTGAGGTGCCGTAGAGGCCTTGGAGTTGCCACTAAATGGCAATAAAGTGATGCAGACAGCTGATGCTGAGGCGAAGCAATACGAGAACAGATGTGGAATGAGATGCAGACAGAAATTTGTTAGACATTGTGGGGTCGGTTGCAGGGCTATTTTTGGTCAGGAACGCACAGGAACGGAGTTCTGGCTGGTTCCCACGTTGGCCACGCCCAGCAGGAACTCATTAGCATAATAGGCCACACCTAACCACAGAAACTCATTAGGATTGGCTACATTGGGGTGTGTGGCCTAACATGCAAAGGAGTTCCTGCTACAAAAAAGCCCTGGGTTTTGACAACAAACAAGGTAAACAGAATAACAAGCAAAAGGTGGGTGTGGCTGGATAACCACACTTCTGGTAACATGGGGGTGCAGCCTAATGTGCTAATGAGCTGTGCTGTCAGGGGTGTGGCCTAATATGATAATGAGTTTCTGCTGGGCTTTTTCTACAAAAAGAGCCCTGGCTCGGTTGTACAGTGGCAGGAAAGACCAATGCAGATTGGACCAAAGTCTTTCATGTGGTATAGAATCTGCTTTCTGCTGCGTTTCCAGTTACACATACAAAGTTTACCTGTGTACAATTGGATGAGTATAGGGGCTAAATGAATATGTGGATATGTTGGTTGCAAAGCCTGTCGGTATGACTCTGTTCCCCTTTGAGTGCATTTAGTGAAGGTGTAAACACATCTCTGAATCAGAGCTTTAGACATTCAGACACAAGTAGTGCTTAGACCAGACCTCATTAATTTATAATTATGCTGCACACTTCCTCTTTCTTCTTGGGCTTTGACTTATCCCTGCTTCCAGCTAGGAAATGTATAACATTAACGAACAAGCAAGGCTGAAAAGGTCAAAAGCAAAATAAACAAATCAGTCCAAAGTGATTTACCCTTCTTTAATAATAGCTGTGCTGCAGCATTTGCTATCATGTATTTGCAATGAGATTACTTAATGATGTAAATACGGCGACTCATTTTTGAACACTGACATTACTTAACCTCAGATAATGACACATTCCATTTTAAATATGCATAATCTGTGTCCACCTCCTTTCCAAATATTAGTTAATGAAAATTTATACCTTCCCACTTGCAGCCTACCAAACTCCCCAGAGGGACAAAATACCATCAGGAACATTGTGGGGGGACAGAATGGGGATCTGCAATGGGATAGAATCAGCAAAAATTATCTTCCATTGGTGGAAAACAGCTTTTGGAGTTAATGTATTATTTCTACATTAACAAGTAAACAAATCTTATTGTTTATTTATCATTAGTTATTAACATATTTATAGTTTTTACTCTTTTCAAAACCAGCCAACAAAAATAACAAATAAGTGTGCACAGACTGTGTGCACAACTCTTTTCAGGCAGTTTACCAAGCACCTAAAGCTAACACACACTGACAAATCACTGTGGGGCTGGAATTCCAAAGCTAAGTCACCACCATAAACAGGCCTGCTCACTGGGTGTCCCTTATCTTACTGCTGAAAATAAAAGCATACAAATCACACAGCCTAACAAAAAAGCTGGACCAGGTTCATAGGAGGTGGTCCTTCATGTTTTATTGATTTTTAAGGTGCCTCTTTGGATGAATCCTTACTAAATTTACATCAGTGGAAGGTGCTTCCATCAATGTAATGGAACTTTTCTGCCTCCTTCCCTCCACTTCAGCCCACAGATCTGCCTGAAATGTTGATTTTGAGGAGACCAGAGACTTTCAGTAACAGCTTAAGGGGTAAACTGGGGATCTACAATAGCACAAACGATTGCTCTCATTCTGCTAGTCAAAAGTTTAGTTGGCATCAGTCCTATGTCTTTCCTAAAACTGTTTTGTTTCCGTATGCATATCACTGCCATGCAGGGATCATTTCCTGCGGGAGCGCACAGGAGCGGAGCTCCGGCAGTAAGGAGCCCAGGGGGCAGGCACATGCAATAAGCCCTGCCTTCTGCTCCCAGCACATGAGGCCACTCTTCCATGTGGGTGCATTTAAGGGGATACCACAGGAGTTCAGAAGACAAGTCCACATTGATAAACTATGACTACAGAAACAACTAGATAGTACTAGTAATGATGGCAATAAGGGCACATTCCAGCTGCATGAACAGCAGGCACAAAGGCCAATGGCACTGCTGAGGACTCCTGTTCCTTTCCCTTTCCAATTTGTGAAACCCAGAGCACAACCCAGCAAGGGAGCAGTGACAAGGAGAAGAGTGAGGCTGGAGTTTTATTTATTTATTATTTCGATTTGTATCCCGCCTAGCCACAGGACTGGCTCAAGGCAGCTAACAACATTTAAAACACCAGAACAATAAATACATTAAAATACATTGATAAACTATGACTACAGAAACAGCTAGATAGTACTAGTAATGATGGCAATAAAGCTGGCGGCATACACTATACAAACAAAGGCAGTAACCAACTGCTGTTTTGAGTGGTCCAAGTTATGTTCTGGTGGCACTGACGTCTGTGGCGCTGTCTTCAGTGGCCCCCTCACTGGTGGCAGCTCCTAATTGAAAGCCTGGTGGAAGAGCTCCATTTTGCAGGCCCTGCGGAACTGTAAAAAGTCCCGCAGGGCCCTGATGTTATCCGGGAGCTCATTCCACCAGCGTGGAGCCGGCACCGAGAAGGCCCTGGCTCTATTAGCAGCCAACTTGACGTCTCTCGGGCCGGGAAAAGACAGGTGATTCTGTATTCCTGACCTCAGTGCTCTCTGAGGCACATATGGGGAAAGGCGGTCCCTCAAATAGGCAGGCCAGCGTGGAGCCGGCACCGAGAAGGCCCTGGCTCTATTAGCAGCCAACTTGACGTCTCTCGGGCCGGGAAAAGACAGGTGATTCTGTATTCCTGACCTCAGTGCTCTCTGAGGCACATATGGGGAAAGGCGGTCCCTCAAATAGGCAGGCCTCTGACCATATAGGGCTTTAAAGGTCCAGCACCTTAAAGCGGATCTGGTAAGCTATTGGCAGCCAGTGCAGTGTCTTCAGGACAGGCTGGATGTGGTCTCGTATAGTGAGACCCATTAACAGCCTGGCCATCACATTTTGCACTAGCTGCAGCTTCCGGAGCTAGGACAAGGGCAGCCCCATGTAGAGAGTGTTGCAGTAGTCTAACCTTGAGGTAACCATAGCATGGATCACTGTTGCCAAGTCACTGCATTCGAGGAAGGGAACCATTGTCAGGGCGGCATCCAGGAGCACTCCCAGACTCCTAACCCTCGACACTGGCACTAATGGCACCCCACCAAAGGTCAGGAGTGGGATCCCTACCCCCGATCCACTCTAACTCAGGCACAGGACCTCTGTCTTTGTTGGATTCAATTTCAGTCGGCTCAACCTAAGCCAGCCCGCCATGTCACAAAATGTCCACTCCAGTTAATC
>NW_015160997.1:47558-49099 GCF_001447785.1 Gekko japonicus
CCCGCTGACCAGAACTCTCATTCCCCTCGATGCCTTTGTCCTCCCTCCCTCTCTCCCCTCCTCCCCTCCTCCTTTCCTCTCTCTGCTGCTGCCTCTCATGCCCTCTGTCCACAGCCCCCCCAGTTGGTCCTCTGCCTCCTGCTGCTGGTAGGCCAGCATGCGGATGAGCATAGCTCTCAGGCATGACATCCTCCACTGAATGAATGTCAGGCAGTAGTTGTGGTGTTCCGCTGTGAAGCAGAACACAAAGGGGGCAGCATTTAAGTCGCAAGGACACCTGAGAGGCCACCCACCTGCCCTGGTATTGCTAACATGGCTCATGATCTTAGGCACCACACACCCACACAGCGTATGCCAGGAGAAGTGGCTATGCAAGGTCCCAGGGCAGGCCAGATGCCTCCTCAGCACTGGCATGCAGCCCAGACACATCCCTCCAGGACCGTGGGATACCCACCTGTTGCCCGCAAGTCAGGCACAGCACCCTCAAGAGCCTCCAACCACTGGGAGATGGGCAGTCCTGTGGGTCCGGCTGCCACCGGGGAGAGTGGCCTCACACTTGCAGAGACAGAGCAGTGGGTGAGCATCTG
Source organism: Gekko japonicus (assembly GCF_001447785.1). Taxonomy (NCBI): domain Eukaryota; kingdom Metazoa; phylum Chordata; class Lepidosauria; order Squamata; family Gekkonidae; genus Gekko; species Gekko japonicus. The sequence goes on from NW_015160997.1 coordinate 48,146, forward strand.
TGACTGTGGGCCTGGGACGGTCACATTTGGGAGGGGGAGGCCTACCTGTATCAGATTTCAGGGCTGAGCTGGTGACAAGAGCTGCACCTGCCGTGGCCCTCAGCATAGCCACATCTGGTTGCTGTCCTGCAGGGGACAAGGAGTGTGTAAGTGGGTTCAGCAAACGATGCCAGCCCACATGGTAACTGAGGCCCACGGTGGAATCCAGCATGAAGAGTCTCGCCATCACTGGTTCCCACATACCACGGGCCAAGGGATGGGGTTTGTGTACATCCTGTCTGCATTACCTGGACATCCTGAAGATCTCGAGCCACTGCTCATCCTCCCAGATATGGGTGACGAATGTCCTCCACCACTCCATGGACCTTGGGTACACTCACCAATGGTGGGGAGGGTCCTCCTCTGCTACACGTATGAGGTTGACTGTGTTCTTTGTCCTATGGGCCTACTGCCGCCTTGAGCAGGCTCCACGCCTGGCTACATATCTTTGAGTCATAGCACTCCATCTTCTGCTGGCATATGTCACTCCCTGCCACTCTTGCAATGCTGCCAGCATCCAGAAGATGACTGCTCCCACTGCTGCACATACAGAACCTAGGGCTTCCCCCAGCTTGTCATGGCTCCTACCGAGTGCGAACAAACAGCTCCTGCTGAGTCTGAGCAAACGGCCCCAGCAGAGGATCTAAGTGTTGCTGGGGATGAGCTCGCAATGCCTGTAATGCTTGCACCTGACAGGGCTGAGCTCTCAGAAGCTATAGCTGAGGCAGAAGCACGCCTGGACAGTTCTCCTCCTGATTAGTCTCCACCAGTATCCCGTTTAAGGGAACAGCACTGACAGGAGATGGCAGCTAGGCGGTGAGAGGCACGCATGCATGGCACATGCTCAGCCCTGAGTACTAGCAGGAGCCGGGACTCGCTGGAAGTTCACTAATTGCTGACAGGTTTATGGGCTAT
>NW_015160998.1:0-1017 GCF_001447785.1 Gekko japonicus
CTTTTGAACTGCTAGGTTTGCAGGAGCTCTCCCGATTGCATGCCACCAAACGACTGGTGTTCAATGCTAGACTGCCTCTGGATATGAATGTTCCATCAGGCAGCCCTTGCTAATAGGCTTTCATAAGTTCATGAATTTGTCCTCTCAAAGAAAGAAATGTTCATGGCAGTCTGTTTATAGAACATGTGGACAGGGAAGATTCTCAAAGCCATACACCACTCAAATTCCATTCCCTTTTAAAATTAGTAGTAGAAGCATCATTTGGTGTGAGAGCCAGTTTGGTGTAGTGGTTAGGAGCGTGGGCTCCAATCTGGGAGAACCGGGTTTGATTCCCCACTCTCCCACATGCAGCTGCTGGTGTGATGAGTCGTTGCCCTGCCCTGCTTGCCGGCGCCCTTGCCTCTTACCTCTCTCTCACTCGTCGTTTTAAAAAAATGTTCTACTCTCTCATCGCTCCTGACACAGCCTGGGGGTGTGTGCAGGGGTGCCCACCGGTGTTCCCTCTAAGCTGAGTTAAGTGTGAGCTAGCTCACAGTTTTTCAGCCTCCAGCTCCTAGTTTTTTGTCTTCGCTCAGGAAGGAGGGCTCCAGAGTCAACTCACCGATGCAGCGGCCAAATCGCTCACTCACAACTTTTTAATGCCAGGAGCACCCAAAGTAGAATTTTTGCTCACAGGACTCCACATCTTAGAGGGAGCATTGCTCACAGGGGAGGGGAAGGGAAAGGAGATTATAAGCTGCGCTGAGACTCCTTCGGGTAGCGAAGGGCTGTGTATAAATCCAATCTCTTCCTCCTCCTTCTATTTGATTTTCATTCCTCTTCCCACTCAAATAGGGACACCCGATATGGGTGAACAGAAATGATACTGTCTTATTATATTATAACTGTGGATGTATGTTAATGATTTTGTTGGTGACTTACTGGCTGGTTTGTAATCTTGGATTCTCAAGACTTCTGCATACAGTTTTGCATTTATTGTATGTTTTGATATGTTATACTTGATCTTAATAAAGGTTT
>NW_015160998.1:1236-6068 GCF_001447785.1 Gekko japonicus
CTTGGGTCAGTAACGAGTTTTTTCAGAGATGTTCTCTCAAGAGCAATTCTCGGGAGAGCTCTCTCAGCCCCACCTACCTCACAGGCCGTGTTCCTTCTATGCTGAGTTAGTGTGAGCTAGCTCACAGTTTTTAATTTATATTTATTTATTACTTGAATTTATACCCCGCCCTCCCCATGAGCCTCCGGCTCACACATTTTTGTCTTAGCTCAGGAAGGATGGCTCCCGAGCAAATTAATTTATGCAGCAGCCAAATCTCTTACTCACAACTTTAATGCCAGTAGCTCCCAAAGTAGAATTTTTGCTCACAGGACTCCAAAGCTTAGAGGGAGCATTGCTCACAGGGGAGGGGAAGGGGAAGGAGATTATAAACTGCGCTGAGACTCCGTCGGGTAGCGAAGGGCTGGGTATAAATCCAATCTCCTCCTCCTTCTCCTATTTGATTTTCATTCCTCCTCCCACTCAAACAGGGACACCCGATATGGCTGAACAGAAATGATACTGTCTTATTATATTATAACTGTGGATGTATGTTAATGATTTTGTTGGTGACTTACTGGCTGGTTTGTAATCTCGGATTCTCAAGACTTCTGCATACAGTTTTGCATTTATTGTATGTTTTGATATGTTATACTTGATCTTAATAAAGGTTTTAAAAGTTAAAAAAAAAATAGGGACACCCTACTGGAAGTCCTGGGAGCTGCGGTGGCTCAAGTGGTTAAGACACTGAACTGCAGGCTGTGGAAGGTCAGTAGTTCAGCAGTTCGAGACCCGAGTATGCCGCGTGACGGAGTGAGCTCCCGTCTCTAGTTCCAGCTCCTGCCAACCTAGCAGTTCGAAAGCAAGACATTGCAAGTAGATGAATAGGTACCACTTTGGTGGGAAGGTAACAGCGTTCCGTGCACCTTGGTGTTTAGTCATGCCGGCCACATGACCACAGAAAAGTCTTCGGACAGCACTGGCTCTTCGGCTTTGAAACGGAGATGAGCACCGCTACCCTTGAGTCGGATTCGACTGGCTTTCGAGCGAGGGAAACCTTTACCTTTACCTTACTGGAAGTCCCAGAAAAAAGGTGATAGAAACTATTAAGTCACAGAACTGTCAGATTTTTTTACTTGTTTTATTTGTTCCATTTTTGTTTTACTGTATTTTGAACTTCTGTATTGCTGTATATAACTTATTTCAGAAAAGACTGAAGCCCTAAAGTGTAAAGGGAGGGGGGAGTGTAAATGAATTGTTGTTGTCTCATCCATGCTTTTTGCCCTTTCTCTGGTTACCAGGGGCACTACTGTCCTCCCAGGGCTGCCTACCCTGCCCCGTGCCCTGTTGGGGAGTACCAGTCAAACCGGGGTTCAGACCACTGCCTCCCCTGCCAAGCGGGATTTTATTGCCAAGACGGCTTCGCTGGGGACCCCAGACACTGTCCGCCATACGCATACTGCCCTGCAGGTACAAAGATATGTAGACATGAGTAAGGAAAGCTTGAGGCTTGTCCCAGTTTTTTTTAATGATTTATTTTGAATTTTCAAGGTAAACAGCCATATATTTATCATAAACAATATAGTGACATGAGTCTACAAGTCGCCATCAACGTTTAACCAAGAATACACTCTAGACCAATGTTTCTGAAAAATCTTAGCATTTTTTCCTTGTAACCATAATGTTAACCTATCCATTTCCGCCACGTCCAACAATTTATTTATTCACTCTTGCATAGAGGGAAGCTTAGATGATTTCCACCATTTATCCACTAAAATTTCGTGCAGCAGTTATAATGTATGTAAGTAGGCAGACATCGTTTACTTTCGTCTTATCAGGAAACATGTTTAACAAAACTATTTCAGGAACTAGTTCTAAATTTATTGCTAACTAGGCTTGTCCCACTTTTGATTGATCCATGGAATCAGTTGCTTAAAGCTTCGCTCACAGATGAAAATCTGCTGTTCGCACACACTCCTCCACCGATGCGCTGATTAATCAGAGGGCATAAAAATTAGAAACTATTCTTGCAATTAGCTCTTGAAATATTTGCTCCTACCAGACTCCTATGTACCTGCCTCGAGTCTGGCATTTCATTTTTCAGTCTGCATCAGTTTGCCTTTTGCTCTCTTCCAACACCAACAGCCACAAATAACTGTAGCTGAAAGGGCTCGGATGATACCCGTGTCAAACCCTTTGCCTTTGAGAGCCGGTTTGGTGTAGTGGTTAGGAGCGTGGACTTTAATCTGGGAGAACCGGGTTTGATTCCTCACTCCTCCACATGCAGCTGCTGGTGTGACCTTGGGTCAGACAAGTTTTCTTGGAGCTGTTCTCTCAAGGGCTGTTCTCAAGAGAGCTCTCTCAGCCCCATCTACCTCACGGGGTGTCTGTTGTGAGGAGGGAAAGGAGATTGTAAGCCACTCTGAGACTCCTTCGGGTGGTGAAGGGCGGGGTATAAATAAAATATCTCCTTCTCTTCTTCATTTGCCACAATACTGATGGGTCTTGAACCTGTTTGTCTTTGAAGCTGTTCCACCACTCTGGTACGTTACCGGAGTAAGAAATGCCTGATCGGAATCCAGTAGCATCTGAGAGACCAACAAGATTTCCGGGATATCAGATTTCAAGAGTCAAAGCTCCGATACCGCAAAAATCTTATTGGTCTTTAAGATGCTACTGGACTCGAAACTAACTGCTCTACTGTAGACCAATACAGCTACCCTCTGAACATATCTTCATGGAAGACACCTTCATGGAAGGCAGTTTCAGCCTACTAAAATCGGTGACAACGGGAGTAGTCACTTTCTCTCATCCTCACCTACTACGCAGAATAAAGTCAGAGGAGCAGAATCTATGTATGCTGCTTAGAGCTCCTTCAAAAACCTAAGAAGTCTGGGGCTCTTTAATTTAGGAGAGTCTAAGGAAGGGTGCACTCACTGGAGAAGACCCTGATGCTGGGAAAGATTGAAGGTCAAAGAAGGCAAAGGATGAGATGGTTAGACAGTGTCATCGATGCAACGAACATGAAATTGAGCAAACTTCAGAGGACGGCGGAAGACCGGAAGGCCTGGTGGGAGCTGGTCCATGGGGTCACGAAGAGTCGGACTTGACTGTGCAACTGAACAACAACAAGGAAGGGTATGATAGGTTTATGAAATTACAAATAGTGTGTTGAATAGAGAACTTCTCCCACCTCTCCTGCCTAAGAACAGAACTTAGGGTCATTCAGTGGAGTTGATGGGCAGTATCTCTTTATTACAAAGTATAATTAATGTATGGAGTTCACTGCCCTAAGATGTACCAATGGCCATTAGTTTGGATATTTTTAAAAGGAGACAAATGGCCGCCCTGACCTGGATAACCCAGGCTAGCCCTATCTTGTCAGATCTCGGAAGCGAAGAAGGGCCAACCCTGGTTAGTATTTGAATGGGAAACCTCAAAGGAATACCAGGGTCCTGACACAGAGGCAGTCAGTGGGAAGCCACCACTCAACATCTCTTGCCTATAGGGTCGCCAAAAGTCAGCGGTGACTTCACGGGGGGAGGGGAAGGCAAATGGTGGCTAGGTCCATCAGTGAGAAGGAGAGTTACATTAGTGGCTGTTAATCACAAGGGCTTGGGGCTTGTTGCATGTGCCCGCCCCCTGGGCTCTTTACTGCCAGAGCTCCGCTCCTGTGTGCTCCTGCAGCAAATGACCCCTGATGACAATAATGATATGAATACATGTGAATCAGCTTTCTGTGGAGTCAGCTTTGGTCCGCTTCGCTCAGCATGGTGCTCCCTGATTGGCAGCAGCTCCTCAGAGTCTTGGGCAGAAAAATGTCCAGCGCCTGCCTCCAGAGGTCCTTTAACCGAAGGTGCCAAAGACTAAAGCTGAGGCTCACTGCATGCAACTGTGCGATTGACCACCAATTCACAGCCATTCCCCTCAATTGTGATGAGGGAAGGGAGGGCCTTCTTCTTCTGGCATTCCCAAAAAGAGTATGAGCAGTACTAGCAGATCCTATAAAAACTTAGCTGGCTGTGGTGGAGAGGCATCTTTGTGCCCCTCTATTCATAGGCTAGCCTATCAGGGAGCAAGGCCATACGTTCTCCATTGACTTGTGGGGGTTTTATGTTTTGTTTCCCCTACTCCTCCACTTGCACCTGGCTGGATGACCTTGGGCAAGCCATAGTTCTCGCACAGCTGTCCTTGGAAAAAGAGCAGTTTCTGTCAGAGCTCTCTCAGCCCCACCTACCTCGCAGGGTGTCTGTTGTGGGGGGCAGATCCTATAAAAACATAGCTGGCTGTGGTGGAGCCCCTCTATTCATAGGCTATCCTATCAGGGAGTAAGGCCATACGTTCTTCATTGACTTGTGGGGTTTTCCTGTTTTTTCCCCCACTCCTCCACTTGCACCTGGCTGGATGACCTTGGGCAAGCCATAGTTCTGGCACAGCTGTTCTTGGAAAAAGAGCAGTTTAGTGTGCTCTGGAGTCATCCTTCCTGAGCTAAGACAAAAACGTGTGAGCTGGAGGCTAAAAAACTGTGAGCTAGCTCACACTAATTCAGCTTAGAGGGAACACTGGTATACATCCAATCTCTTCTCTCTCTTCTTCTTCTTCTAGGTACTTTGGTTCCTCGTCCCTGTCCTGATGGCACTTTCACATCCCCGGATGTAACTGGCCTACGAGAGGAAAGAGAATGTCTTCCTTGCCCTCGTGGTCACTACTGCAGGTCATTATTCTCTCTCTCTCTTTTTTTTTTGTAAACATTTTTTTTATTTTTAGGATATATTCAACAAAGTTCAACATTTGTATTACAGTTCTTATCCCTTTATATCCTACCCTCCTCCCTTTCCCCCCCATATATGGCT
>NW_015160998.1:7034-9554 GCF_001447785.1 Gekko japonicus
ACATTGGTGGGAAGGTAACAGCGTTCCGTGCACCTTGGTGTTTAGTTGTGCCGGCCACATGACCATGGAAACATCTTCAGACAGCGCTGGTTCTTCGGCTTTGAAACGGAGATGAGCACCGCAACCCTAGAGTTGGATTCGACTGACTTTCGAGCAAGGGAACCTTTACCTTTATTGTGGTTTGTGTATCTAATGTTGCGTTGAGTTTCTCTAACAGTCCCTCCCCTCCAGAAACATTCTTGCCCACTTCCTTTGCACCAGGAGAGGCCGGATGGAAGGGAAGTGTGCTGCAGGCTACTTCTGCCAAGGAGGGAGCTCTGATGCCACTCCACAAGGACGTAACTTCACCTGGCTCCCTCTGGCTGAGTGCTTCTGGGGTCAAGAGTGTGCAGGGATTTGCCCAGCAGGTAAATTGTCCGTGCAACAGCATTTCTAATGGGCATTTCTAAAAATCTTGGGAGCCATTCCCACAAATTCTCAGAAAAAGACTGGGGGGTGGGGGGGGGAGAAATAAGTTCCAAACTGAGGTGGGGAGCTTTCACCTATCTCAGGTTATTTGCTGTCACTTAGGTATCTCTGTTTACCATTCCTTTTCCAGATAGGATTGGCAGGTCCAACTCGGGAAATATCTGGGGACTTTGGGAGTGGGGCCAGGAGACTTTGGGGTGGAGCCAGGAGCCAGGATTTAACATCACTCTGGGAGAGGGGAGGGAAGAAGCACGACTGAACTCCAAAGGGAGTTCTCGCTGTCACATTTAAAAGCACCGTGTTCCTTTTAAATGCCTTCCCTCCATTGTATCCAATGGGGGTAAGGGCACCTACTTTGGGGGCTCGTAGAATTTGACCTCCTGGTCCAATCTTTTTGAAACATGGGGCAGGGGGTTTGAGGAGATGCACCAGATGCTATGCTGGAAATTTGGTGCCTCTACCTCAAAAAACAGGCCCCCCAGAGCCAGTGTTCCCTCTAAGCTGAGTGAGTGTGAGCTAGCTCACAGTTTTTTAGCCTCCGGCTCACACATTTTTGTCTTAACTCAGGAAGGATGGGCTCCAGAGCAAACTAATTTATGCAGCAGCCAAATCGCTCGCTCACAACTTTAATGCCAGTAGCTCACAAAGGAGAATTTTTGCTCACACGACTCCACGGCTTAGAGGGAAACCCCAGATACCCACGGATTGATTCTCCATTATATCCTATGGGGACCGGTCTCCCACCGGACATTTCCCTCCCCTCCTGCTTTCTGATAACCCTGAAGCAGGGGGAGAGCATCCAGACCAGGGGATCTCCTGCTCCCAACTGGGGATTGGCAACCCTATTTCCACACATCTGCATCACCAGACAGATACAGTCTCCTTTTAACTGGAACCGAAACCTGGGTGCAAGCACTCCTCAGTATCCAAGATCTCAGCTCTTGTATCCTCCAGCTTAAGCTACTTGATCTCCAAGGTGTCATATTTCCATGATTATTGAGACACGCCCAAAGCACTAGACCTTTCTGGAAACAGAAGCATGCTGGAGATAAAAAATTAGGAACTCAAAACAGGCCCAGTCGTCCAGGCCAAATCGCCAGCAAATCTTGCAATGGGAAGACTCTAGTCTCTTGTGGTGGTCATGTGGCTTCATCTCCTTTCCCGAGAATCACTTTACAAAATGCTGTGATGTCGCAGAATCCCACATGGAGCTGAACGTATTCTTCTAAAGACATGGTCGCCTTGCTGTGTTGCAGGGTGTTGCAGAAGCTGTGCTATCTTTGGTGAATCGGAGAGGTAAAGCAATGCCAATTCAGGGCTCTTTTTGTAGAAAAAGCCCAGCAGGAACTTATTAGCATAATAGGCCATACCCAACAGCAGGAACTAATTAGCATATTGGGCCACACCCTGACAGCACAGCTCATTCGCATAGTAGGCCACACCCCCATGTTACCAGAAGTGTGGTTATCCAGCCAAACCCACCTATTGCTTCTTATTCTCTTTATCTTGTTTGTTGTCAAAACCCAGGGCTTTTTGCATGTTAGGCCACATACTCCTAATTGTAGCCAATCCTAATGAATTCCTCCTGTTGGGTGTGGCCTATTATGCTAATGAGTTCCTGCTGGGTGTGGCCAACTTGGGAGCCAGCCGGAACTCCGTTCCTGTGCGTTCCTGCCTAAAAATAGCCCTGAACGCCATGATGTCTACTGCCAGGCATTTTAACTCCATTTTTTGTATGCACATGTTCCCCTCCCAGGATTCTACTGTCCAGAGGGCTCAGGGGCACCCATTCCTTGCCCAGATGACACCATTGGTTCCCGCCCAGGTGCTGGGCAAAGAGACGACTGCCTGCCCTGCCCACCAGGCCGGTGGTGTAAAACAGGTTAACATTTATGCTTTGTGAGGCTCCCCCACCCCTGAGACTGTCTCCCTGACTGCCACCATCCCATCACTGAAGACCAGCATGCTCATGCGCTCGCTCTGGCTTGCGCTCTCTCTCTCCCTCCCTCCCTCCCTCCCTTCCTTCCCCCTTCTAGCCTATATCCAATCCTC
>NW_015160998.1:10153-21919 GCF_001447785.1 Gekko japonicus
TCACAGGGTGTCTGTTGTGGAGAGGGGAAGGGAAAGGAGTTTGTAAGCTGGTATGAGAGTCCAAGTGAAGGGCGGGATATGAATCCAATCTCCTCCTCCTCCTCTTCTTCTTCTTCTTCCTCCTTCCTTCTTCTTCCTTCTTCTTCTTCTCCTTCTTCCTTCTTCTTCTTCTCCTTCTTCTTCTTCCTTCTTCTCCTCCCCACTGCCTGTCTCCCTGACCTGCTCTTTCCCCTGCCTGTTTAGGGCTGCCTCTCAGCCCTTTCCCATCCTGGCCATCCCCAAGTCAGAGCTCAGCCTTGCCCGCTGACCACCACCTGGCTGGCTCCCTGGCTTGGAGTGGTCTGCCTAAGTCCCAGCCACCTCCTCCTCCTGGCCTTCCTCCCATGAATGAGCCTGGGCCCTGTCCTCAGCTTGGCCAGCCAGGTAGAAGGCAAGTTGAGACCAGGCATGGACCCTGGAATGCAGGGGTGTCCCTCCCAGAACCCTTGTGTGTGTGGTGCCATTTCTCTGACTGGCCCTCTTCCTTCCCCACCCGCCTCTTCCTTTAAGCTGCCAACTTTGGTCCTTTGTTGTCCTAATCCCCGATGGAAACTGAGCCCTTGAGTATGCATAACAGTAACATTACTTTGGAGTCTTTCTTTTTTGTCCTTCTCCTGACTTCAGTCTTCTCTGACTGAAGAAATACCAGTTTTAAGATCCTTGGGGGGGGGTAATTTTTTGGGGGGGGTAGAATGGATGAGCAATTTCAAAATATAGTTGAGAGCACTAATATATAAATTCTGTGCCCTAGTAAATCCATTTCTGAACCAAGAAATGCTGATTTGCATATAAATGAAAGGCATTTGCATGTTATTTGCTTCTTCCTTTTCTTTTCCTATTCATTGGGAAAGATAGGAGCTATGCAGGGCACTGAAATCCCACCCAGGGCTCTTTTTGTAGAAAAAGGGCAGCAGGAAATCATTAGCATAATAGGCTACACCCAACAGCAGAAACTCATTAGAATATCAGACAACATAATAGGCTACACCCAACAGCAGAAACTCATTAGAATATCAGGCCACACCCCTGACAGCACAGCTCATTAGCACATTAGGCCGCACCCCCATGTTACCAGAAGTGTGGTCATCCAGCCACACCCACCATTTGCTTGTTATTCTGTTTACCTTGTTTGTTGTCAAAACTCAGGGCTTTTTTGTAGCAGGAACTCCTTTGCATGTTAGGCCACACACCCCTAATGTAGCCAATCCTTATGAGTTTCTGCTGTTGGGTGTGGCCTATTATGCTAATGAGTTCCTGCTGGGCATGGCCAACTTGGGAGCCAGCCGGAACTCCGATCCTGTGCGTTCCTGCCCAAAAATATCCCTGATCACACCCATTAACCACTCTGTTCCTCTGTGACTTGCCTTTTAACCCTCTGGCTCTCTACCTCTCCAGAAGATTCAGTGGCTTACCCATGTCCTTATGGACACCACTGCTACGGCACAAATCACACCATCCCCGGCGGACTCCGAGTTCTCCCGCTGTGCCCCAAGCAAGCTTTCCGAACAGAGGGCCGCGCTGAGATCCAGTCTGAATGCCAGCCCTGTCCACCAGGCTACCTGTGCCCTGAAACAGGTGAAAGACCCTCTTGGCAGCCAGCTCTTGATTCAGCTCAGGAGGAGCAGACAAAACAATATCGCAGGGTGCTGCTGTCAGTTGAACAGGGGGCAGCAGAGGTGTATCAAGAAACAGAGGCACGCAGGGCTCTCAGCCAGGAGGGGAACTCGGAGAGTGATTCCCATTCATGCCCGGTCTGGAGGAGTGGATGCTCCTAATCTGACACAGGGAACTTTGACTCTTGAAAGCTTGTCTCCCCAAAAATCTCACTGGTACCTGACAAAGGCTGCGATCACATGCACTAAATGATCCACTTTCAATCCACTTTCAATGTACTTTACAACTGGGTTTTAACTGTGGGTGATTCTGCATCTAGCATTTGCTCTATATTTTGGTGCGGAGCCAGTTTGGTGTAGTGGTTAAGTGCCCAGACTCTCATCTGGGAGAACCGGGTTTGATTCCCCACTCCTCCATTTGCAACTGCTGGATGACCTTGGGCAAGCCATAGTTCTGGCACAGCTGTTCTCTCAGGGGCAGTTCTGGAAAGAGCTCTCTCAGCCCCACCTACCTCATGGGGTGTCTGTTGTGGGGAGGGGGGAGGGGGGAGGGAAAGGAGTCTGTAAGCTGCTCTGAGACTCTTTCAGGTAGTGAAGGGTGGGGTATAATCCAATCTCTTCTTCTTCTTCTCATTTTCTCAACTGGGATGGAAAAGTGCAGCTCAAAACCACATCCAAATACCTCCTCGGGGCAATGCCATACTGATTGCAGAGTCACCCCTGAACGGCCAGAGAACGGCTATAAATCTATGCAGATGGTACAATAAAATCCCACGATCAGAGAACTCGAAAGTTGCGTAGAGTGTGTAAGCAACAATAAAACTCGACAATCAAAGGAAGTGAAACCAGCATGCAATGCAGAGGGGAATCTCTGTTCCAACGTGGGTTTCATCAAACAATGAAAGGAAAAGCCAATGCAGAATCAGCCTGTGAGGAATGGTAAAATCCAATTGGAAAGTGCGTTGAAAGCAGTGTTCCCTCTAAGCTGAGCTAGTGAGGGCCAGCTCACAGTTTCTTAGCCTCCGGCTCACACATTTCTGTCTTAGCTCAGGAAGGGCATCACCAGAGCAAACCAATTTATGCAGCAGCCAAATCGCTCGCTGACACCTTTAATGCTGGTAGCTCGCAAAGGAGAATTTTTGCTCACAGGACGCCACAGCTTAGAGGGAACACTGGTTGAAAGTGGACTGAAAGTGGGTTATTTAGTGTGCAGCCGAAGAGTATCTGATGAAGAAGGGAGCTCTGACACTTGAAAGCTCATCCCCCCGAAAATATTGTTACTTTCCAAGGTGCTCCTGGACTCGAATCGAGTTCTTCTACTGTGGACCAACACGACTACCCACCCGAAACCGCGCCTAACGTTGTTTCTTTTTGTTCCCATTTAAATTTTAGCCAGCTGTTTCAACTCTCTGATGTTCACTGTAGGTGCTGTAGATTAATATGTATTGTGGATGAATCTTCTAGGGAGTTTGTGTGCAATTTATACGTGCCATCAAGGCCAACTCTCTATGCAGCCTGCCAAGGTGGCCTCAGGACAAGAGAAAGTACGGCCCAATCTGCATCTAGCATTCGCTCTGCTGTTTTACCAAACCCACGCTGGAACACAAAAAGATGTGGTTCAAAACCACATTCAGATACCCTGGGCAATGTACTAGCTGCAGAGGCCCAACCTGCATCTAGCATTCGCTCTGCTGTTTTACCAAACCCACACTGGAACAAAACGCAGTGAAAGCGGCCTGCAGTCTGGACACTGCCATAAAATCCGACAATCAATCAAAGTGAAAGTGGCATGCAATGTAGAGGGGAGTCTCTGTTCCAGCGTGGGTTTGGTAAAACAGAGGAGCAAATGCTAGATGCAGTTTGGGCCTACATTTATTTATTTATTTTATTCGATTTTTATCCCGCCCTCCCCGCCAAGGCATGCTCAGGGCGGCTTCCATAAAATGCAGAGATAAATACAATTAAAATCCATCGTAAAAACAACCAAAAGCCATAAGCCATAAACAAATCAGTTATCCTAAAGTGCTGGAACAGTATTCAGATAAAGGGTGAGAGCAGAGAATTTCAGATTGAACAGTACTCCATAGGTGGCAATAATAATGATGTTCCTGTACCAGCTCCATTGATCTCCTTATATACATGGAGCACAGGCGGGCTATAGATGGTGAGGCCAGGGCACAGGGACACTCCTCGGTGTACAGTGCGGTTCCTTAATCAAATGCCTGGTGGAAGAGCTCCGTCTTGCAGGCCCTGCAGAACTGTAAGAGGTCCCACAGGGCCCTGATCTCTTCCGGGAGCTCATTCCACCAGTACGGAGCCGCCACTGAGAAGGCCCTGGTTATTGCCAACCTGGTGTCTTTGGGACCTGGAAGGGCCAACCAGTTTGGGGGCCCTGAACGCAGTGCTCTCTGGGGGACATACGGGGAAAGGCGGTCCCTTAGGTATGCCAGACCCTGACCATAAAGGGCTTTAAAGGTCAAAAGCAACACCTTGAAGCGAATCCAGTATGCTATTGGCAGCCAGTGCACTGCTTTCAGCACAGGCTGGATGTGTTCCCGTATAGATAGGCCCATCAACAGCCTGGCCACAGCATTCTGCACCAGCTGCAGCTTCCGGATTTGAGACAAGGGCAGCCCCATGTAGAGAGCATTACAGTAGTCTAACCTCGAGGTGACCATCGCGTGGATCACTGTTGCCGAGTCGTTGTGTTGGAGGAAGGGAACCAACTGCCTGATCGGCCAAAGATGATAAAAGGTTGACTTGGCAGTGGCTGCTACCTGGGCCTCCAGGTCTCCAGTCATGCTTCCATCAGTCCAGCAGAATCCAAAGTCCAAAGGGAGCTGCAGAGGAAAGGCCAACTGTAGCCCACCTTTGACCAAGGGCTGCACCTTCCTCTTCCTTCCACAGCACCCGCCCCACATTGCTTTGGTACCACGAACTGACCTTGTTATGCACTGTGTACATCATATACATATATATAATATACGTATGGTGTCAATTAACTGATGCAGAAATAATGTTGAAAGTTGCAAGCACTTTACGACAACGTTTTGTTGCAAAGAAGCACAAGATGGTCTGAAAATAAAGGATCAGCGGTTCAAACACACTAGGGAGAAGCGAAATGGAAACAAACGATGTGGAGGCTGGAACAACAGGGCTGAGAAATACAAAATCCTCTTTATCATCAGGTACCTGGTGTTCATCCTCATTAGGAGAGGCCTTTCTCCTTTTTATAGCATCACAGCAAAGCTAAAAGATGTAAGCGATTCCGATCAGGATCGGGTTCTGGTTCCCCTTGCCAAAAAGTGTCTTTTTTCTTTTTTTTATCATAAGCCACAAGAATTGTTTGTTTGCTCCTTAAATAGAGCAGTTTCTGTGCACGGGTTGTTATGTATATCTGCCACTGTCTCAACCTGGGTTTTCTTTTGCAACAGATTCGGTTGCTGCTAAAGACTACCCTTGTGCTCCGGGGTACTGGTGCCCAGGAAGCAGAGGTGCTTTCCTTTGCCCATCTGGCACCTTCAGGACTCAGCGTGGTGCCACATCCTTGGAGGAGTGCACTCTCTGCCCATCTGGATTTTACTGTCCAGATCCAGTGATGTCCGGCGTGCCAAATGTCCACGGAATACCTTGTGAACCAGGCTACGAGTGTCCTCCAGGTGAGAGAGCGCTACCTGTTACCAGCTGGGTAGCAAAACACTGGCATATAAGAACTAGTAATTAATAGGACGTTCAGACACTCCTCCGATGAGACTATGTGGGAGTTTTGCATCAGTTATGGTGCGGTACATGTAGGCTAAAGCCTCAGAAGAGCAAGACCGATTCTGCAAAAGCAGTTGTTCCGCCCTCGATCTCCTGTTTCCCCTGGTTGTACGGCCAGTTTGGTGTCGTGGTTAAGTGCACGGACTCTAATCTGGGAGAACCTGGTTTGATTCCCCACTCCTCCACTTGCACCTGGCTGGATGACCTTGGGCAAGCCGTAGTTGTGATAAGGGCTGTCCGTGAAAAAGAGCCGTTTCTGTCAGAGCTCTCTCAGCCCCACCCACCTCACAGGGTGTCTGCTGTGGGGAGGGGAAGGGAAAGGAGTTTGTAAGCCGCTCTGAGGCTCCCTTGGGTAGTGAAGGGCGGGCTATAAATCCAATCTCTTCTCCTCTTCTTCTTCAATTTCCCACTATTTGCTGCACAGCCGCATTTTGACCTGCATCTCCCCCCGATTTCCCCCACGTCTTCTTGATCCTTATTTTTTAGGATCCTTATTTGATCCTTATTTGTTCCTTATTTTTTAGGATCAAGAAGACACGGGGGAAATTGGGGGGGGAATGCGGGTCAAAATGTGGCCACGCAGCAAATAATGGGAAATTGAGCAGTACAACTGGGGGAAACAGGAGATTGAGGGTGGAACAACTGCTTTTGCGGAATTGGTCCAACTGTTTCTATAGGAGGACTAGTTTCTGGAGGAAATGAAGGCTGTTACGTTATATGCTTTGTTTAATTTAATTGTTTAATGTACGTGTGTGTGTGTGTGTGTGTGTGTGTGTGTGTGTTATGAAATTGGTTTTAATACTTTTGATTGTTTGCTGCCTTGGGAATTCTAAGGAGGGTGGAAAGGCCCCATAAAAACGTTTTAAATAAAGAATTCAGATACATGAAATAATAATGATCCAGGCCCTACTTCCGTTGCCCAGAAGGAACTGCAAGCAAGTTCTGATCCCTCTCCCCCTTTTTTTGGGGGGGGAAGGCATCAGTTCACAGCTGACTTGTGTGAGCCCTTAGGGTTTCCAAGACAAGAGATATTCAGAGGTGGTTTGCTATTGCCTGCCTCTGCGTAGCAACCCTGGACTTTCTTGGTTTCCAAGGCAGGAGATTTTCAGAGGTGGTGTGCTATTGCCTGCCTCTGCGTAGCAACCCTGGACTTCCTTGTTGGTCTCCCATCCAAGAACTAACCAGGGCCGACCCTGCTTAGCTTCTGAGATCTGACAAGATCAGGCAAGCCTGGGCCACCCAGGCCAGGGCAAGAGATGTTCTGGGGTGGTTTGCCATTGCCTTGCCTCTGCAGAGTGACCCTGGGTCTCCCATCCAAGAACTAACCAGGGCCGACCCTGCTTAGCTTCTGAGATCTGACGAAATCAGGCTAGCCTGGGCTATCCACCCACTCTCTCTCTCTCTCTCTACACACATCTCTTTTCTTGTTGGGTTGTCAACTGGGGATGATGGTGGCTGGTATTCTGGAGGTGGCTGGTATGGGCACTGATCCTTATCCTTAGACTCATGTTTATTGGTTTTCAATATTCATAAGCCCACCTTTCTCCCAGCTGAGTCAAGACCCAAGGCAGGTAACTGTATACAGTCACAGAATTAAAAACAATGAAAACAATACACAGAACACATTCAAACCACATTAAAAACGCCATCCGTTGACCACAGATGGCTTCAAAAAGGAATTCGATGAGTGCAAAGGGGAGTACAGATGCTTGGTAAAAAGGACGGAGCAAACCCCTTCTGTGTTTTTATTAATCCTTATCTTCAATTCTACATTAACCTAGAGTATTCTCACGACCACTCATGTGAGTGAGAAATGTCCTTCCAGTTTTTGTTTCAAAAACTTCTAGCTCTTCATATTTGCATCCACATGGTTATCCAGGCTACAAAAGGATACCAGGGCCCCCAGTCACACTGGCCAGATAACATGGGGGGGCATGGCTATTTGCGCTGTCGCATTCTGATCCGCCATTAGGCGATCAGACACGACGGTGGCACACCGGGGCTTCCTCCATTGGCATGCGCAGCAAAGAGGACGACCCGGGGGAATAGCCGCCGCGATCACACCGCGGGAGTCCGTATGCAGCCCGTGGCAAACCATTTGCCAGTAGGTTGTTGCAGCTACCTTTTGAATGCACATCTTCGGCGGCATGCCACGGGTTGGCCACGGGTGCGCTACACCTCCCAGATGTTCCAGTGTGATCGCGCCCAGAAAATCCGCCCGCCTATCGTGCCTTCTGCGGGGCAAATGCTCCATGTTAACAGGGTCAGGGTTAATCTATCTCAAGGGATCATGGGAACGCCCTCATAACTCATGCATATGGCTTTTGAGTTTAATGTAGCACGGGACCATAGCCAGGGTTTTGTAATTCGGTGGGGGAGGCTTTAAATAAGTCGGGGGGCACTGACGTCACAAAATAAAAAAATAAAATAAAATATTTAAAACTCATTTTTGCAGCGTTCAAAGTCTGCTTCCCTACGCTGCGCTTGGGGAATGGGCGGCGGTGGGGAGTCCTCCAGGCAGCCCAGAGAGTTGGGGGGCATGAAGGCTGGATGGAAGTCAGGGGTCGTTGGCAGGAGGTCAGGGGGCCAGGCCCCGAAATGCCCCACTGTAGCTCCAGGCCTGATACGGCATCTGATCTAGCACTGAGGCACACAGAGTTCTTGCCATTGGTCCATCAGATGTGCCCCTTTCACAAAAGGCACACTGCTGACATGACAGGTTAATATGAAGGTTGATGGGTTCATGACACAAAGAAGACAAGACACAAACAGCTCTGCAGAAAACTGACTGCCCCCACCTGGAGCAGCAGGGCTTTATGTATTTCCCTTCACTCCTTCCCCCTCCCTTATCGAAAGTTACATAGTCACCCCACTATGATCACAGACATCAGGAATGTGTTGTGAAGACAGCCTCAGTCTTATCTCTCCCCGACTCTTCTGCCAAGTTAAAGTCAGCAGATGTTTACCTTGTGCACTTCTGCACTCACTCACTCTGCTTCCCAATCTCTAGACAGGAGTAGTGAATTCCGGGTTTGCCATGCAGATTCACTGTTCCTACATTAATACTCTGTAATGTTTTTTGTTGCTTCTGTTTGGCCATGGAAAAGTCAAAGTTAAATTAGACAGGAATAAAAAAAAAAGGAATGCCAGAAGGCTGCTTTGACCTAAGTGTCTATTGATGCTCCTCACCAGGTTCAGTCCATCCCTCGCCATGCCGGCCTGGCGCTTACTGCGGACCCAATACGGGGGTTCCTCCGCTGTGTCCTGGAGGGTATTACTGCCCCGAGGGGTCATCCACATACAACACGCCATGGCAGCAGTGAGTATACCCTTTCACAGATGCGGTGACACCTTCAGAGTTGGGGGAAATGCCTGGTTTTGAACCAGATTTTGAATAAGGTTAAAACGCTTGGGGCTCTTTAGCTTGGAGAAACGATGGCTGAGGGGTGACATGATCGAGGTTTATGAGATTATGCATGGGATAGAGCAGGTAGAGAAAGAGGTACTTTTCTCCCTCTCTCACAATACAAGGACTCGTGGGCACTCCATGAAATTGCTGAGCAGTTGGCTTAGAACAGATAAAAGGAAGTACTTCTTCACCCAAAGAGTGATTAACACATGGAATTCACTGCCACAGGAAGTGGTGGTGGCTACAAGCATGGACAGCTTCAAGAGGGAATTGGATAAGTATATGGAGCAGAGGTCCATCAGTGGCTATTAGCCACAAGGTATAGATAGGAACTCTCAAGCTGGGACAAGTGATGTATTCTTGTTGTTTGGGTGGGCAAGAGTGGGAGGGCTTCTAATGTCCTGGCCCCACTGATGGACCTCCTGAGGGCACCTGGTATTTGTGGCCACTGTGTGATACAGAGTGTTGGACTGGATGGGCCATTGGCCTGATCCAACATTGGCTTCTCTTATGTTCTTATGTTCTCCCCCTACACATCCCCATGGAGCTTTGTGTGTTTCATAAACACTATAACACTGTTTTGTACCGGTGTTGCAGAACCCCATACAATTATACTGGGGATGCCAGTTCATCTTGGGTCCTGAGGTGTTGATCTTCTCAATACAAGTCAATCTTCGTTAGAGGTTCCATGGTAAAACGGTTAGCGGTCTGGTCTCTAACTCCAGTGATCTGATTTCAAATCTCAGTAGAACCATATCTTAGAACCACTGTGGTGCAGTGATTATAGTGTCGGGCTCGGATATGAGAGCCCTCCTACTGTTGCCCTCCACCCCCAGCACCAAGAATACAAAGCATCACTTGCCCCAGACTGAGAGTTCCTATCCATCTATAAAGGTAAAGGTTCCCTTTCTCGAAAGCCAGTCAAATCCAACTCTAGGGTTGCGGTGCTCATCTCCATTTCAGAGCCGAAGAGCCAGCGCTGTCCGAAGACGTTTCCGTGGTCATGTGGCCGGCATGACTAAACACCAAGGTGCACGGAACGCTGTCACCTTCCCACCGAAGTGGTACCTATTTATCTACTTGCAGTTTCTTGCTTTCGAACTGCTAGGTTGGCAGGAGCTGGAACTAGAGACGGGAGCTCACTCCATCATGCGGCACCTGGGTCTCGAACTGCTGAACTACCGACCTTCCACAGCCTGCAGCTCAGCGTCTTAACCACTTGAGCCACCGCAGCTCCATCTATACCTTGTGGCTAATAGCCACTGATGTCCATAAAGGCATTTAAACTTTGACAGGGCTTTTTCCACCATCAGAATCCATATTTCAGATTGAAATGTGCACTTGAATGGCCAAAAAATGGATGTTTTGGAGAATTTGGAATGCATACAGATATTCCTTTCACCTCTAGGCAGAGGTACCCACAATGACGTTAAGGAGAACTGAATGTCAGGTCCCACTGCCATTCAATGGAGTATACACTTATAGAAAAGGATTACTTTATTGAAGCCATGAGTCACTGTACAGGATCACTGTTCAGAATAACGCTAGCTCCTCGAGCTGGGAAGGTTAAAGCAATTTCATAATCAATACAACCAATAGACATGGTTCCCGCTCGCGCCCAAAAGCAGTTAACGCGCCCAAAACTCCTGAGAAAGCAACGGCTATTTTGTTATCACTACAAAACGCTTCCCACAGTTTCTACTCATCAAAACTAAAGCAAAGCACAGCAGACTTCATCTCTTGACCACCTGTGACCTTGGGAATGATAACGTTACAGCAGACATGGCTGGCGTAGACTAACAAGAATGCAGCTATGAATACATCCGCATGGTTCCATAAGCGGGCCTCTAAGGGGGGGGGGGGATTACAGAGATAGGTACATTACACTCAGGTACCCGAATGCATATAGGAATAAAAAGAACCTTTGGCAGCTTGCTGACACTGAAATACTTCTCGTGAAGCTTCAGGTGAAGCCGTGCCCTCACGGCCTCTGTTCCTCCATTTGCAGGTGTGTCTATCCCTTCTACTGCCCCCTTGGCAGTGCTCATCCACTTCAGTGCCCGGGAGGATATACCGCCTTGAACATCACAGGTCTCAGGGACTCTTTTGAGAAGACCTGCAAAGCCTGCGAGGCGGGAACATTTGGTGCCAGTGCCAGCAGCAGCCCTTCCTGCTCGCCCTGCCCACCAGGATTCAGCTGTCCAGAAGGTGAGTGTTCCGCCTTGTGATGCAAAGAGGGGGGGAGACCTCCTGTTGAGGCCGAATTTGGCTTCAAAGCTCTGCAATGTCTTCCCAGAGTGAAACAATGGGAGATTCTGCACTGGCTTTTCCCTCTGTTGTTTTACCAAACCCATGTTGGAACAGAAATTCCCCTCTGCACTGCATGCTGCTTTCGCTTCCTTTGATCATCGGGTTTTATGGTACCTTCTGCATTGCACACTGCTTTCGCTTTCTTTTATCATTGGGTTTTATGGTACCTTCTGCACTGCCCACTGCTTTTGCTTTCTTTGATCATCGGATTTTATGGTACCTTCTGTGTTCCATGCTGCTTTCGCTTTCTTTGATCATCGGATTTTATGGTACATTCTGCATTGCATGCTGCTTTCGCTTTCTTTGATCATCGGATTTTATGGTACCTTCTGCATTGCACGCTGCTTTCGCTTTCTTTGATCATCGGATTTTATGGTACCTTCTGCATTGCACACTGCTTTCGCTTTCTTTGATCATCGGATTTTATGGTACCTTCTGCATTGCACGCTGCTTTCGCTTTCTTTGATCACCGGGTTTTATGGTACCTTCTGCACTGCACGCTGCTTTCGCTTTCTTTGATCATTGGGTTTTATGGCACCCTCTGCATAGATTTATGGCTGTTCAAGGGTGACTTTGCAGTCAGTATGGCGTTTTTGAATGTGGTTTTGAGCTGCACCTTTTCCTCAACGTTGA
>NW_015160998.1:22007-22340 GCF_001447785.1 Gekko japonicus
GGGGGGCAGTTGAGAAGTCCCAGGTAGCAATGCACATCTTTTTTTAAAAAAAATGGTATTTTTTGGATCTGGAAATCAGGGAGCCAAAAGTTATCCATATCCCCAGTTTTCTGGGTTCCAAATACTGGTTGGTATTCGGACTCAGGGTTTCTTTTCAGGATTCCCCTGTGGGAGAAATTTCTGAAGGGACTGTTTGTTGACAAAACTGCAGCAAAATTTCAGCAAAGTTTCTGGTGCCTGTCTACTAAATAACCTTCCACGTTTCAAGTGAATTGGACCAAGAGGTTCAATTCTATGGGCCCTTGAACAAGGTACCATCAGCTATTGTCCATT
>NW_015160998.1:22501-22873 GCF_001447785.1 Gekko japonicus
AGGGGGGGGGGGGGGGGGAGTTGAGAAGTCCCAGGTAGCAATGCACATCTTTTTTTAAAAAAAATGGTATTTTTTGGATCTGGAAATCAGGGAGCCAAAAGTTATCCATATCCCCAGTTTTCTGGGTTCCAAATACTGGTTGGTATTCGGACTCAGGGTTTCTTTTCAGGATTCCCCTGTGGGAGAAATGTCTGAAGGGACTGTTTGTTGACCAAACTGCAGCAAAATTGCAGCAAAGTTTCTGGTGCCTGTCCACTAAATAACCCTCCACGTTTCAAGTGAATTGGACCAAGAGGTTCAATTCTATGGGCCCTTGAACAAGGTACCATCAGCTATTGTCCATTGCTTATTATCCGGGGGGGGGGGGGTTCC
>NW_015160998.1:23007-33771 GCF_001447785.1 Gekko japonicus
TTGTGAGCAAAAATCCTACTTTGTGAGCTCCTGGCATTAAAGTGGTGAGTGAGTGATTTGGCTCCTGCACAAATTAGTTTGCTCTGGAGCCATCCTTCCTGAGCTAAGACGAAAATGTGTGAGCCGGAGACTAAAAAACTGTGAGCTAGCTCACACTAACTCAGCTTAGAGGGAATACTGCTGGTGTTGGGATTCTGAGATTCAGGATCGATGGTCGTTTTGCAAACACAAGAGCCACATTAGTAAAAGAAAAATATCTTTACTATAAAACAAAACAAAACATGGGTAAGGTACTTTGGAGAAAAGAAATAAAATGAAAAGGTTACATACTTGCAGTTACTTTCAGTACTACTATTCTAACAGCTACATCTTTCTAACTGTCTTGGTTCTAGAGGGTAGCTTCCTGTCTGCTTCACACAAAGGGCCATAAACCTTGTGAATACATGAATGCTAGATCAAAGCATTTCCTCAAACAAGTTATTAGTTGACCAATACAAAGGTTACAGTTCACTTCATTAGGATAAGCAACTCCCACAAACTTCCCCACCGTAGGATACATTATGTAACGTAACATCCTGTTTCCTAACAAACAACACTTAACTCTGTATGACTGAAGTGTAAGCAACTTGAAACTCCAACAGCTGGTGATACTTCACCAGAACCCAAGAATTGCATGCGTTCTTCAGTGCAACCTGGAAAGCCTTTTTTCCGTGACAGGATCCCACCTGTTGCGATTTGGGTTTTTCAATAACAGCATCTCACCTGCATGGCAAGCCACTTTTGAAAATCAGACAAGTTTTCAGGTCAGCTTTCAAGATCCACTGTCCAAACATCAAAAATCCTGCAATCTCTTTGCATCTCGGCCCTGAGAGAAGAGATCAGGAAAGAGGAGACTGTAAAGTAACAGAGAAGATGCATGTTTTGTTTATACCAAGCTTGGGTGATATGAAATTTACCCAAAGGTGGGATTCCTGGTCTCCATAGCTTAGCAATCAGCAGCTGGAAGCTGCAAAGCTTAATCTAGGCAGGATCTTTTTTGTTGTTTTCCAACATCTGGCACGTTTCTCTATTCAACTGTTTATTTGTCTCCAAAGGTGGAGAACGGATTTATGATTGTCGAAAGAGAGAGTCAGTCAATTCTAGGTGCAGGCTCATGGTGATGTGGGAGTGAGATGGTTTTGTGATGATTAGTATGCATTTAAGCCCAGTAAGAATCCTCCATGAGCCTCTACCTTTGACAAGTTCCCACTGGTTTCTTTTCCCACCCCCAGGCAGTGCAAGCTACCTCCAGCAGCCCTGCCCAAGAGGCTACTACTGTCCAGCTATGGCCCCTGCACCAGTCCCTTGCCCCCTGGGCACCTATGGGAACACCAGCCTAGCCAAGCGTCTCGAAGAATGCCATCCGTGCCCTGCTGGCTCCTTCAACCATCTTCCTGCCCAGACCGGATGCTTTCCTTGCGGGAGCTCCTCAACATCCAAAGCAGGTAAGTTTGAAAGTCTTGAAAAAGAGCAGCTTCTGTCAGAGCTCTCTCAGCCCCACCCACCTCACAGGGTGTCTGTTGTGGGGAGGGGAAGGGAAGGGAGTTTGTAAGCTGCTCTGAGACTCCGAGTGAAGGGTGGGGTATAAATCCAATCTCCTCCTCCTCCTCCTCCTCCTCCTCCCTCTGTCTTCCTCTTTTCCTGCTGCCTTCAACTTTTCCCAGCCTGATCGTGTTTTCCAGTGACTCGTGCCATCTCACAATAGCTTCAAACTGGTCATTTAAGATATAGTTTGGGGAAAAAGCATCTTTCACCATTGTAGGCACCTGTTTCTCCAACAAGTGACCACCAGCCAAGAAAGACTCCCAAGCTTTTGAGTAGGAAGCCGAGGGAAATGTCTATTTGACCCCCCTTCTGCCTTTTAAGGTGAAACCCGCTGTACCTGCCTCGGACTGAATCGGGCTTTCCAGGAATCCGATGGCTCTTGCATCTGCCAAGTAGGATACCTTTACTATGATGAGAGAGGAAAGGAAGGATCAGATAGTAACAGTGATCAAGACTGCCAGCCCCAGGTGAGCAGGCACATGTGGATCACTTCCTCACACCATATTTTTTATGATATTATATTAAGATGCCAGTTTGGTGGGTTTGATTCCCCACTCCTCCACTTGCAGCTGCTGGATGACCTTGGGCAAGCCATAGTCCTGTCAGAGGTGTTCTTGAAAAAGAGCAGCTTCTGTCAAGAGCTCTCTCAGCCCCACCTACCTCACAGGGTGTCTGTTGTGGGGAGAGGAAGGGAAAGGAGTGTGTAAGCCGCTCTGAGACACCTTTGGGTAGTGAAGGGCGGGGTATAAATCTAATCTCCTCCTCCTCCTCCTCTTCTTCTTCTTCGGTTGGGGTCAGATAACTTGCCCATCAATAGTATGGCTGTCCAGATTATGTTTATGGATTTGAACTGCCCTTTCTCCTACACCTGGGACTTGGCCACTGTTTGACACAGAGTGTTGGACCGGATGGGCCATTGGCCCGATCCAACATGGCTTCCCTTATGTTCTACGTACAGCTGCTTGTGGAAGAGTAATGGGAAGAAAGGGTTTCACCCGATGACCTGTTTCCACTCTTCAAAGCACACGTCCAGGCACATGAGAGAGGGCCTTTTTGGTAGTAACCCCACAGTTAGGGAACAGCCTTCCCAGGGAAGTGCCCCTGGCCCCCTCACTGTCCATGTTCAGGAGGCAGTTGGAGACAGTGATATTTGGGGCTTCATTTGACTAATTTGGGTTTTTTTTGTTTATTAGCTTCCCTAATTGGAGTTTTTACATCATGGCCTTTTATGTGTTGTTATCATTCTTGTTTTATTTATACTGTGTTATTGTTTCTACAGTCATTTTATTTATATTGCAAGTAGCTTTGAGTTCCGTCCCGGAGAAAGGCAGCTACTAGATGTTTGGAATTGATTGATTAATTAATTAAGCCGCCGCCTGGGACTACTAATTACGTAGCTTTTTAAAAAAACTACAGCAGATGTCAATCATGCATTGTTGTTCACATCTCTGGAGACTTTTAAGCAGAGGCTCGATGTCCATCTGACAGCCGTGCTGATTCTGTGAGAGGGAGGGCAGGAAAGGTTTAGCCAGTGCTCAGCTCTCATGGCCCTTTCAGTCAGGGCGATTTTTGGGCAGGAACGCACAGGAACGGAGTTCCGGCTGGCTCCCAAGTTGGCCACGCCCAGCAGGAACTCATTAGCATAATAGGCCACACCCAACAGCAGAAACTCATTCGGATTGGCTACAATTAGGGGTGTGTGGCCTGACATGCAAAAAGCCCTGGGTTTTGACAACAAACAAGGTAAACAGAATAAGAAGCAAAAGGTGGGTGTGGCTGGATGACCACACTTCTGGTAACATGGGGGTGTGGCCTAATTTGCAAATGAGCTGTGCTGTCAGGGGTGTGGCCTAATATGCTAATGAGTTCCTGCTGTTGGGTATGGCCTATTATGCTAATGAGTTCCTGCTGGGCTTTTTCTACAAAAAGAGCCCTGCCTTTCTTATATGCCCAGAGTAATGCCAGTTGATCGCCACTTTAGAGTCAGGAAAGAATTTTCCTCCTGACCAGATTGGCCAGGGATCCTGGAGGTTTTCTGCCTTCCTCTGGGCATCGAGCAGGGGTCACTGGGGGTGGGGGGATGTAGCTGTGAATGTCCTGCATTTTGCAGGTGGTTGGGATAGATGACCCATGGGGTCCCTTCCAGCTTTGTTTCTTCTGGTTTGGTCCTAAGGCTTTTTTAACTGGTGGCGCCAGGGACTGAACGATGGCTTTTTAGAAAGACAGTATGTGTTTGACCAGAGAATTATGTATGGTTCCTCATCGTAACAGACGTAGTTTGCCCTTCTTCCTTGTACAGGTGGAGGAGCGCTGTGCTCCCGGAGAGATCCGCTTGGCGTCAACCCGCAAATGTGTGTTCCCCGAACAGTACGACTGTTCTCCAGTTTGTGACACGGTGGGCGGGGAACTCCATGCTGAACTTGGCATGTACGTATATCATCTTTGCAGGAAAGCACTTTGGACTCGAGTTTGGTGTAGTGGTTAAGTGCGCAGACTCTAATCTGGGAGAACCGGGTTTGATTCCCCACTCGTCCACTTGCACCTGGCTGGATGACCTTGGGCAAGCCGTAGTTCTGATAAGAGCTGTTCTTGAAAAGGGGCAGTTTCCGTCAGAGCTCTCTCAGCCCCACCTACCTCACAGGGTGTCTGTTGTGGGGAGGGGAAGAGGAAGGAGACTGTAAGCCGCTCTGAGACACCTTTGGGTAGTAAAGGGCGGGGTATAAATCCAATCTCCTCCTCCTCCTCCTCCTCCTCCTCTTCTTCCCCAGCAACCAGGAGCTTAAAGTCTCTTCTGGCGACATGTTTTTCTTTTGCCAGCAATTGCATTTTTCAGATATCATCAAACAATGAGTTCAAAGAACATCCATACTTTACAAATGAATGGTTTGCTCCTTGCTATAGCCACTTCCGCAGAGAAGGGGCAATTGAAGTTAGGACTGCTTTGCTTCACTCCTTCTTCTTTTGGTCCACCTTTTTAGATGCCTATATATCTATTTTATGGCCTGAATTCCGCCCTTTTGATTTTTCTTTAATACGCTGGTTTTAAGAAGGTGATTTGATAACTGCTAAGAGTGGGATCCCCGAACTGGATAGCCCAGGTTAGCTGGATCTCGTCAGATCTTGGAAGCTAAGCAGGTTTGGCTCTGGTCAGCGACCACCACGGAATAGCAGGGTTGTGACGCGGAGGCAGGCAACGGCAAGACCACCTCGGAACATCTCCTGCCTTGAAAATCCCACTGGATTGCCATAAATCAGCCGTGACTTGATGACAAAAAATAAATAAAAGAGTGGGATAGTGCAACACTGCTGGAGCTAGTTTTCTTGGGTTGTTTTCACTGAACTTTGTGTTTTCTTTGGCTAGTTTCACACTCCTTGGATAATGCACTTTCAATGTGCTTTAGCAATCCTTTGCGGCTGGATTTTCCTGTGTGCAATAGGAAAATCTACTTGCTGAAGTGCATTGAAAGTGCATTATCCAATGCATGTGAAATTAGCCCATACCTCCTTTTTATTGTTAGCTGCCTTGAGCAGATCTCTGGAGAGGTGGCATGCAGGTGTCCGAAATTAATTAATCAAACACACACATGTAGACACCTGAGTCCAGTGGCACCTGTTGAGTTCTCTGTTGAGTATGCATATAGGGCCAAAATAGACATGGTAGAGACATCTGTGTGCATTTATGTACATCTCTACCCATTCATCTGGAGTGAAGAAGAAGAAGAAGAAGAAGAGATTGGATTTATACCCCGCCCTTCACCTTGGAGTCTCAGAGCGGCTTACAAACTCCTTTCCCTTCCTCTCCCCACAACAGACACCCTGTGAGGTGGGTGGGGCTGAGAGAACTCTAACACAAACTGCTCTTTTTTAAGGACAGCTGTGCCAGAGCTTGTGACTGACCCAAGGTCACATCAGTAGGTGCAAGTGGAGGAGTGGGGAATCAAACCCGGTTCTCCCAGATTAGAGTCCACACACTTAACCACTACACCAAACTGGCTCTGAGAGGATGGGAAGTTTGATGGAAAACAGAGGATGAAGACGGTGAATGTTAAACTCTGTCCCCCTCCATACACACACAGACCCCTCATCTCCCTTTGGGCCAGGGCTTGAAGACTTGTCTTGTAGCCTATTTACCCTCCAGTAGCAGATCTGGGGCCACGGTGGCTTAGAGGTTAAGATGCTGAGCTGCAGACTGGAAGGTCGGTAGCTCAGCAGTTCGATACCCAAGTGCCACATGACAGAGTGAGCTCTCGTCTCTGGCCCCAGCTCCTGCCAACCTAGCAGTTCGAAAGCAAGAAATTGCAAGGAGATAAATAGGTGCCACTTTGGTGGGAAGGTAACAGCGTTCCGTGCGCCTCGGCATTTGGTCATGCTGGCCACATGACCATGGAAACGTCTTCGGACGTCATCCCAGCCCTTCCTGTGTTCTTGCTTCGCAGGTGCCGCTGTGAGGAGTATGTCTCTGCAGAGGAGCTCTGCGATCGGCTGTGCTTGCTCAGGTCCCCAGAAGCTTTCCTGAAGTTTGGTGCAGACAGAGAGCTGATCCTGAGCACTGGGGGGGCTGAGGAGAGGGTGAGTAGAGAAATGCTCTGGGGGAGGGCATGTGTTGCGCATGCAGATGAGGGGGGGTGCTCTGGGACACTCACAAGTAGGGTTGCCATCCTCCAGGTGGGGCCTGGAGATCTCCCCCTCACTGGCAATCTTTAGGCAGCAGCTGGACAAACCCTTGTCAGGGATGCTCTAGGCTGATCCTGCATGGAGCAGGGGGTTGGACTAGATGGCCTCTACAGTGGTGGCTCAAGGTCGGTGGTTCAGCAACTGTAGGCTGTGGAAGGTCAGTAGTTCAGCAGTTCAAGACCCGGGTGCCGCATGATGGAGTGAGCTCCCATCTCTAGTTCCAGCTCCTGCCCACCTAGCAGTTCGAAAGCAAGAAATTGCAAGTAGATAAATAGGTACCACTTCGGTGGGAAGGTAACAGCGTTCCGTGCGCCTTGGTGTTTAGTCATGCCGGCCACATGACTACAAACAGCGCTGGCTCTTCAGCTTTGAAACGGAGATGAGCACCGCAACCCTAGAGTCGGATTTGACTGGCTTTCGAGCAAGGGAACCTTTACCTTTACAACCCCTTCCAACTCTTGTCATTCTGTGATTCTGCGTTATGTAGTATTCTCTCCCAGCCTCCCATCCCTGCCACCAAATCTGCCTAGTCATCTCCAGGAAGCCATCGCCTCCCTCTGGGACTGCAAGCACAACTTTAGGGGACACATGAATTCTCATGAAGCTGCCTTATCCTGATTCAGACTCTTGATCCATCACGGTCAATACTGTCTACTCAGACTGGCAGCAGCTCTCCGGAGTCTTAGGCAGGGGTCTTTCACGTCACCCACTGCCTGGTCCTTTTATCCGGGGATGCCATTGTCTCCAAGGGAGCTGATCTCTGTCAGCTGGAGATCAGTTGTGAAAGCGGGAGATCCCCAGGCCCCACCTGGAGGCTGGCAACCCTGGGGGGATTGTCCAGTCTTTTCTAACAAGATCTCCTTCCCAGGGAAAGTTTCAGGTGGGCAGCCGTGCCCGTCTGCAGGAGAACAGCTAGTTTTTAGTCCAGTGGCACCTTCGAGACCAGCAAGAGTTACGGGGCATGAGCTTTTTTTCTTTTTCGGGGTCTTTTTTTGGCATGTGTGTGTTTTCAATATGTGAGCGCACGTGTGTGTGCACACCTGGAAGTCGTGGCAACCTGTTGACTGACCCCTACTGGGGGCCTGGAGGACATTCAGAGAGGTGGCTGAATACAGCCTCCCAACTGCTGGTATTCCAAGGAGGTCTCCCATCCAAGGACTTGCCAGAGTCGACCCTGCCTATTAGTTGTTGTAGATTTTCCGGGCTGTATGACCGTGGTCTTGGCATTGTAATACTTGACATTTCGCCAGCAGCTGTGACCAGGGGTCATTTCCTGCAGGAGCACACAGGAGCGGAGCTCCGGCAGTAAAGAGCCCAGGGGGCAGGCATATGCAACAAGCCCCGCCCCCTTCTCCCAGCAGCCCTCAGTCAGAGCAAGAAGCAGCCAGGTAAGTTGCAGAGCTCCCCCCGGCCCCCCGGGCCAAAACAGTCCAGTGGCACCTTTAAGACCAAGTTTTATTCAGGTACAAGCTTTCCCTCCTCTGCGAGGACAGATCTGCACGTTCCTCTCCCCACCCAATAACTAGCAATTCAAAACAGTCCCGTGGAGCCTGAGCGGTGGGTGTTTCCTTCCGACACACTTCCGGTGATGTCAGGGGGTGTGTCATATGCAAATAAGTTATGCTAATGAGTTATGCTAATGAGCTCCTGCGCCTCTTTTTCTACGAAATGACGCCTGGCGGTGATGACATCCTCACCTTGACACAGAGAGTACTCCATCTTTCTGTGTTATACCTCTGAGGATGCCAGTCACAGCTGCTGGCGAAACATCAGGTCTTACAATGCCAAGCCTGGAAAATCTACAACAACTAATGAACTCCGGCCGTGAAAGCCTTCGAGGACATCTCGACCCTGCTGAGCTTCTGAGATCTGAGGAGACTGGGCTTGCCTGGGCCATCCAGGTCAGGGCGAAGGGCATGAGCTTTTGAGAGCTAAAACTTTGACTCTCAGAAGGTCATACCCCCAAAAAATCTTGCTGGCCTCTAAGGTGCTACCAGGCTTGAATCTGGTTATTCTCTCTAGGAAAGCATCTCAAAATCTGCTTTTGGGCTGGTCCTGTCTGCAGATTAAAAAAAATGTTAATAACAAAGGGGGGTGGAGGCGTAAGGACCAGAGAGTAAGGAAACCCAGAATGATGTGCTTTGTCCATGAGCATCATGGGGCAACATTGTGCCATTAGATAGCGTTGCCTACTCTGGCTTGGGAAATACATGGAGGTTTGGGGGGCGGAGCCTGTGGAGAGCAGAGTTAGGGAAGGGGAGAGACCTCAGCAGGGTCGAATGCCATAGAGTCCAACCTCCAAAGCAGCCATTTCCTCCAGTCATCCGGAGATCAACTGTAATAGTGGGAGGTTTCCAGGTACCACCTGGAGGTTGGCAACTGTGTCATCAGGAAGGAGGAAAAGGAACAGTAATTTGTGTGCTTGCAAAGAAGCCTTGTGAGCCACTTCAGATGTTCAGAGAATTGGGAGGGAAGCAAAGTTTGAATCATTTGTCCTTCTGCTTCCCTGTTTCTGGCAACAGCCAGTTCCACTGCTTACACTGCCAGTAATGTGCTCTGCTTTGCAGGAGATATCAAACACCCTGGGACCGGATGAGCACGTGCAGAAAAGTCAGCAGGTCCATTTGTCTCTCTTTGGCCCCAGTGGAGTCTTTGGCTTCCTGCTCTCCAGCCTTGATGTGCTGGAAAGTTTTCTGAAAGGTAAGAGCTTAAGGTTTTGGGTCTAAATGGAAGCGAGTTGCAGTAGAGCATCAGGGAAATGTGATGCCAGCCTATCTGAAGCTTGGGAGGGGATCCAAGAAGCGACTGCCCTGTGAAAACTGTTTAGCTGGGCTTTACGTCCAGGCCCACAGGATGCAAGTGGCTAGAGGGGACTTCTTTTGTCTTATCGCCACTGCCAGATGTCCCTTATTTTAAGGAATTGTTCCTCGATCAAAAAGCGGTAGGACTGAAAAGCCAGCCCTTCTATGAAAACGTTAGAGCTCTCTTTGTCTCCTTTGGACAGGTGCCCCAGTTCTCTTTCGTGCAGCCATTGGATTTTTGGCCCTGCACGTCTAAGCGTTTGTAATCATCTTGCACATGATGTAGCCTTAATGAATGTCCGTGGCGATGGGCTGTGCAGAAAGGCGTCCTGGAAATCAGGGACCCAGTTTCCTGCCCCAAGCTGCTGAGCAGCTCCATTTCACAATAAGGCCGCTGTGAAAATGTGTTGCGCTCAGGGAGGCTTGATACTTGGCCAGTCCGTTTCTTAGGTTCAGTTCAGACACAGAAGAAGAAGAGGAGATTGGATTTATACCCCGCCCCTCAGTCAGAGTCTCAGAGCGGCTTACCATCCCTTTCCCTTCCCCTCCCCACAACAGACACCCTGTGAGGTTGGTGGGGCTGAGAGAGCTCTTTCGAGGACTGCTCCTGAGAGAACAGCTGTGAGAGAACTTGGGATTGACCCCAGGTCACTCCAGCAGCTGCATGTGGAGAAGTGGGGAATCAAACCCGATTCTCCCAGATTAGAGTCCACGCTCTTAACCACTACACCAAACACAGTGTGAAGGGTGGCTTGTTTTCTCTGCAATTGAAGGGAGTCTGCATTTACAGAGGCAGCAAACTTCTGAATGCTGGAGCCAGAAGACCACATCGGGGCAAGGCCTCGGCCGCATTAGGTCCTTTCCACATTTGCCTGCCTCTCTGGTAGGGTTGCCAAATCTGGGTTGGGAAATTCCTGGAGATTTGGGGGGTGGAGCCTACGGAGAATGTGGTTTGGGAAGGGGAGGGACCTCAGCAGGGTATAATGCCATAGAGTCCACCCTCCAAAGCAGCTCTTTTCTCCAGGGGAACAGATCTATGTTGTCTGCAGATCAGTTGTAATTCCAAGAGATCTACAGACCCCACCTGGAGGTTGGTAGCCCTGCACTCCAGATTTCCTCAG
The DNA here is from genome assembly GCF_001447785.1 of Gekko japonicus. Classification (NCBI taxonomy): domain Eukaryota; kingdom Metazoa; phylum Chordata; class Lepidosauria; order Squamata; family Gekkonidae; genus Gekko; species Gekko japonicus. The sequence goes on from NW_015160998.1 coordinate 33,188, forward strand.
TGTTCATGTTGAGGCAATTCAAGTCCAGGGCAAAACAGCATCCAAATAACCTGGGGTGGCAGCAGGCTGAAACCGGGCTGACCACTGAAGGAAGGTCATGTAATGCAGAATGGCGGGGAAGCCTGGAATAAAAAGAAGGTTGAATACAATTTTAGTGCAGAATTGCTTGGAGGACCACTGGTCTGATCCAGCGAGACTGTTCTTGTTGGAGTGAGCGATTCAGCATGCCTGGACATTGGGGGTGCTACGTAACTCGAAGTGTGTATAAGTGCTATCTCTCTTGAATGAGATGCCTCTCTTTGTTCTTAACCTGGGAGCTGCTCTCTGACCCTGGGAGCTATGGTTAATAAATTATATATATATTGTCATTTCGTAGACAAAGAGGGGCAGGAGCTCATTAGCATAACTCATTAGCATATTTGCATATGCCACACACCCTGACATCACCGGGTCCAGGCTCCACGGGACTGTTTTGGATTGCTAGCTATTGGGGAGGGGGGAATGTGCAGATCTGTCCTCGCAGAGGAGGGAGAGCTTGTACCTGAATAAAACTTGGTCTTAAAGGTGCCACTGGACTGTTTTGG
>NW_015160998.1:33783-34899 GCF_001447785.1 Gekko japonicus
TGGGTCTTTGTGGGACGGGGGGGGCCGGGGGGGGGCTCTGCAACTTACCTGGCTGCTTCTTGCTCTGACTGAGGGCTGCTGGGAGCAGGGGGTGGGGCTTGTTGCATGAGCCCACCCCCTGGGCTCTTTACTGCCGGAGCTCTGCTCCTGTGCGTTCCTGCAGGAAATGACCCCTCTGAATCAGTTCACACCTTTAGCCTGGCAGAGTCAGAAATCGAGTGAGTTATTACACATGTGAATCAGTCCTTGGATTACGGTGTTGTTGCTGTTTTCCCGAAGTGTCTTCACTCTGGTCCACTGTAAGCGGGGATGGGTTTTTTCCATCCAGGAGTCTTGTAGTCAAGTGCCTTCTAACTTCCCTTGACACTGATTTCCCTTGTTGTCTCCATCCTTTTTTCTGGGCCAGGAGATGTTGGGCCGCCTCCCTCGGGACGAAGACATCGGCGGGACGAAGAAGCTGCAGCTGCCCAGCACACGCCTCCTTTACCCACAATCCCCAACCCCATTGTCTGTCTGACAGTAGGAGACACTGTTCTTTTCCAGCTCAGCATCAATCCATCGGGTGAGTATCTGCCACCAGTGTTCCCTCTAAGCTGAGTTAGTGTGAGCTAGCTCACAGTTTTTTAGCAATAGCCTCTGGCTCAGGAGGGATGGCTCTAGAGCAAACTCATTTATGCAGCAGCCAAATGGCTCGCTCACAACTTAAATGCCAGTAGCTCACAAAAAAGAATTTTTACTCACAAAACTCCACAGCTTAGAGGGAACATAGTCCGCCACCTGATTCAGTTGCCAATGTGAGTTAGTTTAATCACTGTATAAATTCACAGACGATAGGAATAACAATGCCTGTTTCCCAGTAGGGAGGACATACTTACGGTATGTACATATGTAGTTCTCATGTACCAAGTTAGGCCATGTACCAAGCAATGCTCCCTCTATGCGATGGAGTCTTATGAGCAAAAATTCTACTGTGTGAGCTACTGGCATTAAGGTTGTGAGCGAACGATTTGGCTGCCGCATAAATTAGTTTGCTCCGGAGCCCATCCTTCCTTTTTTTTTTTGGTAAACAAATTTTTGTGAAACAAAATTCCTGAGCTGAGACAAAAATGTGTGAGC
>NW_015160998.1:34936-45340 GCF_001447785.1 Gekko japonicus
GGGTTGGGAAATTTGGGGGCTGGAGCCTGGAGAAGTTGGGGTTGGGGAGAAGAGGGACCTCAGCAGGGTAGAAGGTCATAGAGTCTGCCCTCCAAAGCAGCCATTTCCTCCAGGGGAACTAATCTTGGTTGTCTGAAGATGATTATGAAAGCAGATCTCCAGGTGCCACCTGGAGGTTGACAACCCTGTGATGTATCCTTTGAGAGAAAGAACAAAGAGCACCATTCATTCATTCATTCATTCATTCACTGCTATGTCCCTGCAACCTGTACTTAACTCGGGGAGGCTACGTGAAAGTGACATTCAGACCTAGCTCCCCACTCGGGCCTGGCTGCTGTCTTGGTTCCTTGCTTCTCAGTTGCCCCATTCTCCTGGTATCCTTTGCCTCTCCATCTCCTTCCCTATTGCCTCCTCTGACCTTCGGCAGCTGGGCCCCTCCTTTCCATGCCTACACCAGCCAGTTTGGTGTAGTGGTTAAGTGCGTGGACTCTAATCTGGGAGAGCTGGGTTTGATTCCCCACTCCTCCACTTGCACCCTCTGGATGACCTTGGGCAAGCCATAGATCTGATAAGAGGTGTTCTTGAAAAAGAGCAGTTTCTGTCAGAGCTCTCTCAGCCCCACCTACCTCACAGGGTGTCCGTTGTGGGGAAGGGGAGGGAAAGGAGTTTGTAAGCTGCTCTGAGACTCCTTTGGGTAGTGAAGGGTGGGGTATAGATCCAATCTCCTCCTCCTCCTCCTCTGCCTCTTTTTGGTTTTTTGCTTCCATCCACTCTTCTGGAGGCCCAGTCCATTCTGAGCCTTCCCCACTCACCTTCTGCCTGCACCATCTTTCCTTCCATAAAGAACCTGATTCTGAGCTTAGCATCCTCCTTCTCACCCTTTCGTCCTCTGCCTGGTTTCTGAGGAAGAGCCTCATCCCACAGTGCACGTCAAGCGTGGCTTTCATATAATATCTGGATGGCATTCTCTATACGCCTGTTCTCCTCAGACCGCGGATCCAGTCATTATCCTGTCTATCAGAAGGAGCATCTCTACAACAGCAATCCCCACTGGGATTTTGGTGCCTTCAGACAGCTGGACCACCTCATACGAGAGACTCACCTCAACATCTCCAGGTACCCTCTGGTCCTGCTGTCACAGATGTCCCTTCTGGGGAGCCTAGTCAGGCTGTTGTTGTTGTTGTTGTTGTTGATTATGATGATGATGATAAATCACCGTTCCCCTAAGGGCTCAGGGTGGTTAACAAAAACTCATAAATAACAGAATGTACAGAAAAATAGCAAGTTAAGGAACAAGCATGGACAAAAGGTACAGCAGACCAGGGCTATTTTGGGGCAGGAACGCACAGGAACAGAGTTCCGGCTGCCTCCCGAGTTGGCCATGCCCAGCAGGGATTCATTAGCATAATAGGCCACATCCAACAGCAGGAACTCATTAGGATTGGCTACATTAGGGGTGTGTGGCCTAACATGCAAAGGAGTTCCTGCTACAAAAAAAGCCCTGAGTTTTGACAACAAACAAGGTAAACAGAATAAGAAGCAAAAGGTGGGTGTGGCTGGATGACCACACTTCTGGTAACATGGGAATGTGGCCTAATATGCTAATGAGCGGTGCAGTCAGGGGGTGTGGCCTAATAGGCTAATGAGTTTCTGCTGCTGGGTGTGGCCTATTATGCTAATGGGTTCCTGCTGGACTTTTTCTACAAAAAGAGCCCTGCAGCAGACACTTTGAAACAATAATAATTTTTAAAAAGCTGAGGCATGATTGAGAACCTAGGAGGAGGAGGAGGAGGAGTTGGCTTTTTAGACCCCGCTTTTCACTACCCGAAGGAGTCTCAGAGCGGCTTACATTTGCCTTCCCTTCTTCTCCCCACAACAGACACCCTGTGAGGTAGGTGGGGCTGAGTGAGCTCTGAGAGAACTGTGACTGGCCCAAGGTCACCCAGCTGGCTTCATGTGGGGTATCAAACCTGGTCCTCCAGATTAGACTCCACCATTCTTAACCACTACACCAAACTGGTTAGAGTCAAAGGACGGCTTCAGAAGGGAATTAGATAAGCATCTGGAGCAGAGGTCCATCAGTGGCTATTACTTGATGCTGTCTGTTGCTTCCTCAGGTTTGCTCACGTTTTCCTGGAGCCAGGGACGTACGTCTTCAGGGATAACATCATTGAGGACCGGGTCCTAATAGTGGTGGTGAACAACAAGGGTGTGGGTTGCGACCCTCTCACAGCTCCAGAGTGTTGGACTGGATGGGCCTTTGGCCTGATCCAACATTGGCGTCTCTTATGTTCTTATGCTCTTACGTAAAGGACAAGCTATGGTTACCTCGGTGTCCTTGGGTCACACTTGGAACAAGAACAAAGCCTTCCCAAAGGATCTGACAAAGGGCACCTTGACTCTTTGAAGCTTATGCCCTGAAAATTATGTTGGTCATTAAGGTGCTATTGGACTAAAGTTTTGCCCAAAGGATGTTCCTTCCATCACAAGACAACGACCCTAAAGGGCCGTTACCTATTGGTAGGTGAAACAGCAACATCCAAATGATGCTGTCTGTTGCCTCCTCAGGTTTGCTCACGTTTTCCTGGAGCCAGGGACGTACGTCTTCAGGGATAACGTCATTGAGGACCGGGTCCTAATAGTGGTGGTGAACAACAAGGGTGTGGGTTGTGACCCTCTCACAGCTCCCGTCCAGCCTTCTTCCCCATACCAGCTGGCTCGGCACGGGGTCCTCAAGCATCGGGTGCTGAACGTGGCCCCGGATTGGGCCGCTATCGCAGGTATTGTTACAAAGGCTTTTACAGTTTTCCTGTGTGTGTTATTGCTCCCTCTAGTGGTCACTTCGAGCTTTCCTAGCTGTTGCTCCGTTTTGTCTTACAAACACTTTTAAAGAGGCAGGAGCCGAGCTTCATGGGTTTGAGCAACAAGACGTTGATCATCTGCTACGTTTTATTTTAAAATCCCATGGCAAGATAGCTAGAAATAGGCTGGGCATTTGACATTTTCTGCCGAAAGTCCTGGGGTCTCACCTAACAAAGAGCTTCTCTACATGAGACACTGCAGATTCTTAATTTGGGTTTCTGACCCCTTCAATTTTTTTCTTTTTTGGGGAGGGGTAATACATTTATTTATTTTTGCTCATTAAAACTAACAAATAAAATGTAATACCACCATTATGGGAGATATAGATTTAACAATCGTGCAAAAAGGAACCTATATTTGGAGGGGGATCTCCCCACTTTTATGACATTGCATTCCCTCCAAATAAGAAATAAGAGGCACACACTTGTGCAAAGAATGAGATAACTTAGAATCTGAATCTGTAGGGTTACCCATGAAAGAGATCTTCTCCATAACCCTAAGATCCCAAGTTTTAACCTTCCACGATGTTCAAGGTAGAGGTTTATCCTCCTTCCAGTTTGTTGCAATACACAAACATGCAGTCACCAATAAAGCTGAAATGAGCTTAAGCATTGGTGCATCAGTACCCTTACGAGAAGGTAAATCCCATAATAGCCATTTGGGATCTGACTCTGACTCTACGTTGCAGATCTTATAAATCACCCTAAGTTCTTTGCTCCAAATCCTAAGTGTCTCCCCTGCCCAAACTTCAGGCCGCCTGTCTTTTTCCCTCCCAAGTGATTTAAAGCACATCAGAGGAGCCAGTTCCTCCCAGGGAAATGTTACAGGATGGGAGGTAACCCTCCCTCCTTGCCATTGTCCTGGTGCAAACTCTGCTCCCTGCCCCAGTGTCTGGTTTTTGAGGAACATATGAAATGTTAAGAAGACTTCAATCTACTCAGAAGTAAGATCTACTTTCTACAATGGGGCTTACCCCCAAGAAAGTGCCTTTAGGATTCCAAACCTGTTGGTGCATTTCTAAGCAGACAAACAACTTTCTAAGCCCCACTGGCTTCAGTGTACTTAGAAGGGTGTAACTCTGCTTTGGCCAGCACTGCAAATAAGGCATCTTCTGCATGTTTCCTAGTTAAGAATTGATCTAAATTGTTAGGGCTTAAAGTCCTCACCTAAGTTCATGGAAAGCCCTCCATTTCATAAAGGTCTTAGTAATGTTGAAGTTGGGAGCTGCGGTGGCTCAAGTGGTTAAGATGCTGAACTGCAGGCTGCAGAAGGTCGGTAGTTCAGCATTTCGAGACCCAAGTGCCGCATGACGGAGTGAGCTCCCGTCTCCAGTTCCAGCTCCTGCCAACCTAGGCGTTCGAAAGCAAGAAATTGCAAGTAGATAAATAGGTACCGCTTTGGTGGGAAGGGAACAGTGTTCTGTGCACCTTGGTGTTTAGTCATGCCGGCCACATGACCACGGAAAACATCTTTGGACAGCGCTGGCTCTTCGGGTTTGAAACGGAGATGAGCACCGCAACCCTAGAGTTGGACTCGACTGGCTTTCGAGCAAGGGAACCTTTACCTTTACCTTTAATGTTAAAGTTGTTGTTCTTGTTATTCGCCCTGTCCTGGCTTATGACAGGCTCTGGATGATGTACAAAAGGCAAAATGCCATAAAACAAGATACAAATTTTAAAATATCCATATACAGTTAATAAGAGGTAAAACCAGAATAAAAGCTCCGGAATAAAAGATCCAAGATGGCACATTACAATTTCCTGCTCCCATTCTGGACTTCCTGACCGTTTAGTGGGATGGGAAGAGGGAAACTTAAAATATAGAGGGGGGCGAGGGAAAGGGTGCCAGCCAGTGCAACCAACCATTGCTGCCCTCAACCAAAAGCCTGGCAGAACATCTCTGTCTTATAGGCCCTGTGGAACCGCCCAAGGCCCCGCGGGCCCTGGTGTCATTCAGCAGAGAGTCCCACCAGGCTGGGGCCAGGACTGAAGGATGAGGAAATATACCTAAGTATTCAGACTTGGTGGAGCTGCGGTGGCTCAAGTGGTTAAGACGCTGAACTGCAGGCTGTGGAAGGTCGGTAGTTCAGCAGTTCGAGACCCGAGTGTGCCGCATGATGGAGTGAGCTCCCGTCTCTAGTTCCAGCTCTTGCCAACCTAGCAGTTCGAAAGCAAGAAATTGCAAGTAGATAAATAGGGACCACTTCGGTGGGAAGGTAACAGCATTCCGTGCGCCTTGGTGTTTAGTCATGCTGGCCACATGACCACGGAAACGTCTTCGGACAGCGCTGGCTCTTCGGCTTTGAAATGGAGATGAGCACCGCAGCCCTACAGTCGGATCCGACTGGCTTTCGAGCAAGGGAAACCTTTACCTTTATTCAGACTTGGGACTAGACTAGCTGCCACGGAATAATGGCAAAGGACTTCTCTAGGATTTGCTTTAAGACTAGTCTGTTTTTAGCTCCCTTGGGGCTCTCTGCTTTTCTCTTCTAGAGATGCCCACAAATATCTATGATTTTTCTACCGTCAAACTGGCTATTCGTTTTAATCAATAAGTATGCCGAACACGCGGTGGGTTTCATATCAAAACCATCAGCTGTATAAGGGAAAAGTGACGACACTGCCTGACTAAGCCATCCAGGCATGTGGTGTGTTGTGATTCTTCAGGACGACATTCTCCGGCTTAGGGAGACACCTGTGCTTTCAAATGGCAAGGCTGACGCTCAAGTGCAGATAATGATGTGCATGTGATACACTATGCAAATTCAGATCCTTATTGCGAAAAGCACATATTTGTTTCTGCAGTTAAGTATCCCATCCATGCAACCCTCATATGCAGGAAGGAAAGAAAGGTCTGTGGAAATAAAGGGGTACATTTCATACCGCTAGGGTTGCCAAATGGGCCCGGGGGGCGGGGAATCCCCCGCTTCGGAGGCCCGATTTCCGCCACGGCGGAATCGGGCCCCGGGGGGAACTCCGCCCCCGAAGCTACGTCACCAGAGGTGACGCAGCCACGTCGCTGATGTGAGCCACACCCCCAACGTGAGCACGTAGCATGTCACTTCCTGTGTCCATCTAGAACTCCCGGACCCCGGTGAGGCTCCCCCGCTCCGAGGGGTGAGTCAACTTGGCAACGCTACATACCACCCTGAGACTTCGAGTGAAGGACAGGGTATAAATCCAATCTCTTCTCTTCTCTCTTCTCTCTTCTTCTTGTGGAATACTGTGTAGAGCTCTGATCATTGTATCTCAGAAGTGATACTGCAGAAGTAATACTGGGAAAAGGCTAAACAACCTGGGACTTTTCAGTTTAGAAAAAAGACAACCACGGGCGTATGTGATGTGTGTGTGTGTGTGTGTGTGTGTGTGTGTGTGTGTGTGTTAAGTGCCGTCAAAGCACTTCCAACTCATGGCGATCCTATGAATTTGTGTCCTCCAAAATGTCCTATCATTAACATCATTCCTCAGGTCCTGCAGATTGAGGGCCAGGGCTTCCAAGAGTCCATCCATCTAATGTTGGGTCTTCCTCTTTTCCTGCTGCCTCCAACTTTTCCTTGCATTATTGTCTTTTCCGGTGATTCTTGTCTTCTTATAATGTGACCAAAGTATGATAGCCTTAGTTGAGTCATTTTAGCTTCTAAGGAGAGTTCAGGCTTGATTTGATCAAGAACGTGACAAAGGTTCCTCAGACTGTGCATGGGATGAACAAGATGTTCATTTTTTTCCCCCAATATGTTCACTTCCATAATACTAGAACAAAGGGGCAGTTGATGGGCGATAGATTCTGGACAGACCAGATGAAATATTACTTTATCGATGAGTAATTTAATTGTGGTATGCACTGCAAGTGGGCATGAACCACTAGCATAGATTGCTTTAAAATATATTAGAATCATGGCAGAGAAGTGGCTGCCAGCCATGATGAGTAAAGAGAAGTTTCATAGTCAGAGACAGTTAACCTGTGAATACCACAGTGTTGGGAAGCAACTTCAGGGGAAGGCCTCAGCTTCTATGTCCTGCTTGTTGGCCCTGCAGGGCAACTGTTTGCTCATGGGTGTGAAACAGGATGCTGGGCTAGATGGACCACTGGTCTGATCAAGTAGGGCACTTCTTATATCTGCTTGAACTGGATATTCCACTGTTGCCTTGAATGAGGACTATCCTGCCAAGGTTAAGAACATAGGAAGAGCCCTGCTGGATCGGACCAGTGGTCCATCTAGTCCAGCCTCCTGTCTCACACGGTGGCCAACCAGTTCCTCTGGAGGTCCAACAACAGGGCAGAGAGGCTGAGGGCTTCCTTCCCCTGATGTTGCCTCCTGGTACTGGGATTCAGATATTCAGAGGTTTACTCCCTCTGAACTACCAGGTTAACCTCTGGTAGAAGCGTCTATCTAGTTATCTGCAGAAGCTCTCTTTCTCCTCAGAGACTTTCCTGCATGCTCCTTGGCCCTCAACAGACTTGCTCCTTGAGCCAGAAGAAAGCAACCTGGCAGGTACCTTTAGTTCTCCATCCCACCTTAACACATATTTGCTGTCCTGGCTGTGCACCCCTTTCAGGTGACTTCCCAGGAGATCTTTCCAAAACATGGGATGGGAGGACTTTTCAGTTTAGAAAAAAGACAACCACGGGCGTTGATAGAGGTTTATAAAATTATGCATGGGACAGAGAGAGGATAAGAGAGAACTCTTTTTTCCTCTCCCAAAATACAAGACTCCAGACACCCAATGAAATTGTTGGGCAATAGATTCAGAATGGATAAAAAAGAAATACTTCTTTACTCAATGTGTGATTAGAATGTGGTATTCACTGCCAGAGGATGTAGTGATGCCCACAAGCAGAGGTGGGTTTAAAGGGAGATTTGATAAATTCAGGGACAGGTCCATCAATGGCTACAAGACATGGTGACTAAAGGGAACTCCGCCATTAGCTTCTAACGAGAGTTCAGGCTTGATTTGATCGAGAACGTGACAAAGGTCCCTCAGACTGTGCATGGGATGAACAAGATATTCATTCCCCCCCCCCAATGTGTTCCCTTTCTCCCATAATACTAGAACAAAGGGGCAGTTGATGGGCGATAGATTCTGGACAGACCAGATGAAATATTACTTTATCGATGAGTAATTAAATTGTAGAATGCACTGCAAGTGGGCATAAACCACTAGCATAGATTGCTTTAAAATATATTAGAATCATGGCAGAGAAGTCCATCAGCGGCTGCCAGCCATGATGAGTAAAGAGAAGTTTCATAGTCAGAGACAGTTAACCTGTGAATACCACAGTGTTGGGAAGCAACTTCAGGGGAAGGCCTCAGCCTGCTCGTTGGCCCTGCAAAGCAACTGGTTGCTCATGGGCATGAAACAGGATGCTGGGCTAGAGGGACCACTGGTCTGATCAAGTAGGGCTCTTCTTATATCTGCTTGAACTGGACATTCCACAGCTGCCTTGAATGAGGACTATCCTGCCAAGGTTAAGAACACAGGAAGAGCCCTGCTGGATCGGACCAGTGGTCCATCTAGTCCAGCCTCCTGTCTCACACGGTGGCCAACCAGTTCCTCTGGAGAGCCAACAACAGGGCAGAGAGGCTGAGGGCTTCCTTCCCCTGATGTTGCCTCCTGGTACTGGGATTCAGATATTCAGAGGTTTACTCCCTCTGAACTACCAGGTTAACCTCTGGTAGAAGCGTCTATCTAGTTATCTGCAGAAGCTCTCTTTCTCCTCAGAGACTTTCCTGCATGCTCCTTGGCCCTCAACAGACTTGCTCCTTGAGCCAGAAGAAAGCAACCTGGCAGGTACCTTTAGTTCTAAAACTTAGAATTCAGAACCCAAAAAGGTTAGTTAAGGATCCAAGAGGGCCAACTCTAAAAATCATGCAAAAATATACGTGTATTTATTACACACAAATTAAAATAGCAAAGAAGGGCCCATCCATACCTCATAAACAAACATATATATAAAAACATACAAGGGCTAATGAAGTAGACCTAACGCGTTTCGGCCTAGGCAGGCCTTCCTCAGAGGTCTAATACATATAGAACATATAGGCTGATATATATTCTTGGGAGCTGGAGCTGGTGAGAATCTGTCCTTATATATAATTGAATAGTGGGTGCCAAGGTTCTAATTCTAAAATGCACTCCCTTAGTGTATGGCTGATGGCACTGCTCCTCAGCATATATCGCCACCAATCAGAAGGCAAAGCCCGGGTCCCGCCCACACCACAACTGCTGCGACAACCTGGTCTTTTGCATATGGAAGCTGATTGGACTTCAGTCCATTCCACACCTCAAACTCCCCCCCCCCGCAAGGCAGTTGGAATTTTTAGTTGCATAACATACCTCATAGGGGAGAGGAGAATGGGTAACAATGGTTACCACTCTCCAGGTGAGGGCTACAGATAACTCAAACATACAAATGCTCTTCAGGTAGCAGAGATCAGTCCCTCTGGAGAAAACAGTGGAGTCTGTCATTAAACCCTGCTGAGGTCACCACAGGAAACTGACACTGTTTGCCCAAAGCCAGAGCACTCTCCCAGAGCCTCTTTCTAGATCCCGTTGTATTTATTTCCGCAACGGGCATTATTTCTAGTATGCAATAAAGACCAGAGATCAATTGAAAGTATAGCCGCTGGGCAAGGAAGAGAAATACAAAAATACAAATGAAGCCTCCAGTACAATCACATGTCCAGTAGCACTTCTCTCTGGTCTACTATATATTCTTCTAAGATTGTGCAGCCCTTCCAACCTTTAGTTGTCCATCCCACCTTAACACATATCTGCTGTCCTGGCTGTGCACCCCTTTCAGGAGATCTTTCCAAAACATGGGATGGGTGAGGAATTTGATTCTTCACAATATGGGCAAGGTGGAATCAGAAGAATGGAGACGACAGTGGCCAATTATAATAATAATTTTTTAAAAAAAAGTCTGATTTGCATTCATGATTGGCATGTGGTTAATTAAACTGGCTCATCCATCTGGGTGTCCCGGCCAAGTAGGAGAAGAGGGCAGAGCCTCTTGCTTTCTTTTCCGGGAGCTGTCCCCCACCCATAACATATCCAAACAATTCCCAGCCGTACTGCAACAGGAGATGGGAATTAACAGCCAAGGAGTGGCCTGATGTTACCTCATCTCACCTTGCTTGAAGAATGCAAGTAATAGACGGCGTTGCTTTCTTGGCACAAGAACGGATAGCATCATAGTTTCCCCCGTAGGTCAAAGCAGGCACACCATAGAGATTCCTAGGGGTTTTTACCCTGGGCTGTGAAACAAAGATAAGCAAGGTGTGATCTCGGAAAGTGTCTGCTATGCGAGGGCTCTGGGAGTGACTGATACCAGACATATTCATGCTTTCTGCTACCCATCGCACGGCTCAGACGACACTTGGGTTTCAGGTGGCAGGTAAATATTTTAATCAGTCAATGGTCCTGGTCACACGGAGAAGTTGTTGCGCTAAAGATATGAATGTCAGTAAGATTTTCGGGGCGCGATCACACCGCAACATCTGGGAAGTGCAGCGCACCCGTGGCCAACTCGAGGCATCCCGCC
>NW_015160998.1:45473-49139 GCF_001447785.1 Gekko japonicus
AGTCTCCCGTGGCATCCGGCCCCCATCCACGTCCCGTCGCAAACCAGATGTTTTTCGTAAGTGCATGCACACAAATGCGAAACGCTTGCCACACCGCTTCTTTGCCACGCTGCAGCATCACCGTGTGATCGCCAGCTCACAGCCTAAGCGCAGAGACTTGGGGGACCGTGTGATCGGCTCCCGTGCTTTATTTTGCCCCGGGGCGAACAGCCCCGCCCCCCCCCCCCCCCGCCGTTATCTGGCCCATGTGATTGGGGAAAAAAAAAGTTAAACTTCTGAGCATTTCTTTACGTGCCAGTTACTGCAGAGAAATGCAAGGATCTTTTCAGTGACTCCTGCAGCCTAACCACACCATTCTGTTTACACGGGAGGAATGGGTTTAGTGCAGGGGTGGCCAAACTGCGGCTCGGGAGCCAAATGAGGCTCTTTCATGCATAGTGTGGCTCCCGGCAGGGCAGCTGGGGAAGCGAAGGGGAGGCGTGCCTCCCCGATTGGTCTTCCCTTCCCCAGCCACTTTTCCCTTCCCTGGGTAGGCTTGACGTGGCGGGGAGCAGAGAAAGAAAGCAACTTTAATGTTAAGTGCATTCTCAAAGCCCTCCTAAGCAAGTTTGGCCACCCTTGGTTTAGTGCAAGTGTCTCCAGCCATTTTGAGCCAGCGGGCATGGGTGGCAATCACAGAGTAGTGGGCACAACCACAAAAAATGGCCATCACGGGACAGTGGAACCGACCACAAAATATCAGGGAGTGAGGTTATGCATACCTGTGATTGTAGCTTTTCAGCGTTTCAGGATGAAGCTCTGTTTAACAGGATGCTTTTAAAAAAAAACTTTAAAAAATATTTTCTTCCACGCACACGAAAGGATCCGTGTTGAGCTAGCTAAGAAACATGCATCCAGCAATATCCATTGGTTCTTCAGTGACCAATCAAAAGTTCTTCTGGCCCTAGCTGGCCCCACCCACTTTTTGAAAATACTTGGCAGGGGTTAGGTAAGGTGTCGGTGGGCGCCAGGGTGCCCGTGCACACCACATCGTGGACCCCTGGTTTAGCAGGCGTTCTTCATTCAAAACACACAGGGCCAGTTCTTCAAACAAGTCCCCGCTTGAGTTGGCACGAAGAGGGTGCCAGTTCACCATAGAAACCCAGCTGACTCCCAGCCATCATCAGTACCAGAATAGACTGGCATCCCCATATTGCCAGGCCCTGGCAGCAATAGCTCCGGTGCTTGGCTTGGGCCCATCTGGCAGCAGTGCAAGCCCTGGAGGGTATGGGTTGAACTTGCTTGGGGCAGCAAAATACCTGTAACTGGCCCTGGGAACCCCTGTGGGTACATTCTTGCTGTCTGAGTTCTAGGACTGTGTGGCATAAGACTGGATTCCCTCCTTACGGATGAGGAAACACCATTCAGCGAATGTTTGGAAAGCATAAAGGAAAACTGAGAACTTCACAAACAAAGAACTGGCAGTGAACATGACAGGTTTACTTCAGGCCTCCTGATGTGAGAAGGCACCCGTTTGTATAAACACTTTCACTGTTATGAACATAAAAATCAAAATATTAAATGAAGCTTGGCTGGCATTGTTCAGAGTGAATGAATGAGGCACTGCAAACAAGCTGACAATGGAAGCAAAGAACAGTGTTTATTACAGACATGTATCTCAAGTTATCACAAAAAAAACCACACAAGTCAGCTGCTCACTTGCGGGTCCTGTCAGCAACAGCATCGTAATATGGTAAAGGTAAAGGTACAGGTTCCCTTGCTTGAAAGCCAGTTGAATCCGACTCTAGGGTTGCGGTGCTCATCTCCATTTCAAAGCCGAAGAGCCAGCGCTGTCCGAAGACGTTTCCATGGTCATGTGGCCGGGAAAGTATGTGGCATTCGGGCTGCAGTGGGTAAAGTAGAGTGGGAAAGGACTTTTCATCCTCCCCATAGTTGTCCCTGCAGGAGTGCTAACATTGGCAGTAGAAGCCATATGGAGCCGCAGGAAATTCAGGAACGTTTATGCTTGAAGATGGAGAGGAAGTCAGGAACTTCAGGAATATTTATGTTAGGAGATGGAGAGGAAATTGGGAGCTTCGGGAACATTTATGTTAGGAGGTGGAGAGGAATTCGGGAGCTTCCTGGAACCGTTATGAGGAAGTGGAGAGGAAGTCGGGAGCTTCAGGAATATTTATGTTAGGAGGTGGAGAGGAAGTCGGGAGCTTTGGGAACAGTTACGTTAGGAGGTGGAGAGAAAGTCGGGAGCTTTGGGAACATTTATGTTAGGAGGTGGAGAGGAAATCGGGAGCTTCAGGAACATTTATGTTAGGAGAGGAAATCGGGAGCTTCAGGAACATTTATGTTAGGAGGTGGAGAGGAAGTCGGGAGCTTCCAGGAACCTTTATTAGGAAGTGGAGAGGAAGTCGGGAGCATCAGGAACATTTATGTTAGGAGGTGGAGAGGAAGTCGGGAGCTTCGGGAACAGTTATGAGGTGGAGAGAAAGTCGGGAGCTTTGGGAACATTTATGTTAGGAGGTGGAGAGGAAATCGGGAGCTTCAGGAACATTTATGTTAGGAGAGGAAATCGGGAGCTTCAGGAACATTTATGTTAGGAGGTGGAGAGGAAGTCGGGAGCTTCCAGGAACCTTTATTAGGAAGTGGAGAGGAAGTCGGGAGCATCAGGAACATTTATGTTAGGAGGTGGAGAGGAAGTCGGGAGCTTTGGGAACAGTTACGTTAGGAGGTGGAGAGAAAGTCGGGAGCTTTGGGAACATTTATGTTAGGAGGTGGAGAGGAAGTCGGGAGCTTCAGGAACATTAATGTTAGGAGGTGGAGAGGAAATCGGGAGCTTCAGGAACATTTATTAGGAGGTGGAGAGGAAATTGGGAGCTTCAAGAACATTTATGTTAGGAGGTGGCAAGGAAGTTGAGAGCTTCAGGAACATTTATGTTAGGAGCTGGAGAGGAAGTCAGGAGATTCGGGAACTTTTAGGCTAGGAGGTGGAGAGCAAGTTGGGAGGTTCGGGAACATTTAGGCTAGGAGGTGAAGAGGGAGTCAGGATCTTTGGGAACATTTATGCCAGGAGGCAGAGAAGAAGTTAAGTGCTCCAGAAACATTTATGCTCGGAGGTGGAAAGGAAGCCGGGACCTCCGAGAACGTTTGTGCTAGGATGTGGAGAGAAAGTTGGGCAGAACATCCATGTATGAGGTTTTATACGGGCTTGGGGTGCACTCAGGGGACATCAGGACCTTACCTCCACACACTCCAAACCATCATGGATATGCCAGTCATGAAATATGATTACTGACTTCCTTGCCTTCAGTCTCAGCTACGCTCTCCTGTCTTTTCAGCTGTGCTTTTCGTCCTGGGCTTCCTCACAGTGGTGCTGACGGCTCTCACCATTGCGCTGAGGCACCCCAGGTCAACTCCGAGCCCCATGAAGAGCTGGAAGCCACGGTGGAGGAGCCTGGGAGAACCACACGTCCCTCCCGAGTATGTCCTCATCAAAGAGAGGTGAGTGCCAAAGCAAAGCCCAGCAGCAGATAACAACCACATGCTGAGCCCAGTGGTGAGTTTTCCCCAGCCTCTCTGCTAAGGCTGCTGGGGTGTCGTGGAAAACAGGGCTTGCTGTTCTTTTAGCCAAGGGGGAGGGGAGAAACAGTTTTTCTCATGGTGCCACCAGAGCTA
>NW_015160999.1:0-4192 GCF_001447785.1 Gekko japonicus
CTAAACTGAGCCCCAAATGCTAATTGTCAAAGCACTGTGCCTGTCCATGCACAGCAAAGCACAAACCCTATACTGTGGCAATACGAACATCTATCATGTTACTGTTTACCATAAGCCCCAATTGCTTCCGAGACCCTTTTCTTAATGCTATAATTAGATAATAGGCATGTTTATTGTGGGGACAGCTTGGGACTAAGTCAGATCCATTTACTAAATGCTGAACTCGAACATGACTCCTTGACGGGAACAGGGTACGCCACTTCACCCTGAAAGGCTCTAATCTCGTTAGAGAAAGACACGTCTGGTTCTCTGTTTGTTCAGCACTTATCATTAAGTGGCGCGCATTATATGAAGGCAACAGACAGCTCCTGCCCTGCAAAGCCCAGTATGCCATTAAAATGTTAATTCTAGTCTATGGGAATGTGTGGAACCATGCGGCACATGAGCCAATGGACTCGCCAAGCCAAAAAGCAGCACCAACGCTCCCTCTAAGCTGTGGAGTCCTGTGAGCAAAAAAAATCTACTTCTGTGAGCTACTGGCATCAGTGAGCAAGCGATTTGGCTACTGCATCAATTTGTTTGCTCGGGAGCCCTCCTGCCTGAGCTGAGACAAAAATGTGTGAGCTGGAGGGTAAAAAACTGTGAGCTAGCTGACACCGAATCAGCTTAGAGGGAACATTGCTGCCAACCCATGATGAGGGGCTTGCCAAGTCCTTCCCCATTGTTAGAGTCTCAAGCAAACAGGGGCTTGAGCCTATGGTAGGCCACCATAATTGGTGGCTGGTCTGCATTTGACTCATGCTCCACAAAAGGAAGCCCTTGCACCTGTGGAAGCACTGTGCTGGATCCAGCCCAAAGTCATATATAGCAGCAGAGCAGGATATGGCCACAACCCTTCATTGTACGACCAGACTTGGTTGTTGGTCTGGGTTTGGCTTGCTGGGTCCCAGGTTTATGCAGCCATGAGGCTCTTAGCCTACTCCCCTCCACAAGGTTGTTACGAGGGTAGAGATCCTTTATTATTATCATTACTAGTAGAACCAGTAGTGATAGTAGTAGTAGTTGTACTCACTACCAGGGCTCCCAAGTACTTACCTTGATTCGGCGAGGGATATGTAGTTCTTCGTGGGACCATTCCCGCGGGGAAAACACAGGCGCTGCACTATTCCGTCACCCAGACGTGACGTAGGCACGTAGCCGGGCGACGCTCTAGCAATGGGGCTGGAAACTCAATGGCTTGCGGCCACTAGGGCCAGGTCCTTCTCGGTGGCGGCTCCTATCTGGTGGAATGAGCTCCCAGAGGAGATCAGGGCCCTGCGGGACCTGCTGCAGTTCCGCAGGGCCTGCAACACGGAGCTCTTCCGCCAGGCTTTCGAATAGGAGCCGCCGCCACCACTACCACCAATGGGGCCTGCTTTACAGCACCGCCGGAAGCCAATGTGGCAAATAACACCAGGAGGCCACAGCAACCTCCCCTGGGATGAAAGGGTATGTGCAATAGGGAGAGAGGGTTTTAGTCACGCGGGATCCTTGGGCGTGGCCCATGTATAAATTGTTTTAAATTGTTTTATTGTGGGTTTTATTGCACTGAGTGCCATATTGTTGTAAGCCGCCCTGAGCCCGCAAACGCGGGGAGGGCGGGGTATAAATAAAAATAAATAAATAAATAAATAAATAGTGCAGTGCCTGTGTTACAAGCAAAAATCTTCCGGCGGGGAAGCATGTGTCCCCCGCCGGTTCGTAGGTAGGTACTTGGCAACCCTACTCACTACTGAGCGGAAAACAGTCAATAAGGAACAATTCAAACAACATCCATTTTCAAACAAATTGGAAACAATTGTTGCTACAGTAAAAGACATTGCTCGTGTTAAAACTGAGATGCTTTAAACAGGTGCAAACCTCCCTGCTACCACTTAATGTAAGACAAAATTGTGAGTGTATTTAGTGCAGGGCTATTATTGGGGTAACACAGACAGAAAAATACCGCCAGACCCATGACAGCGTTCCCTCTAAGCTGAGTAAGTGTGAGCTAGCTCACAGTTTTTTAGCCTCCGGCTCACACACTTTTAGCTCAGGAAGGATAGCTCCAGAGCAAACTAATTTATGCAGCAGCCAAATTGCTCGCTCACAACTTTAATGCCAGTAGCTCACAAAGTAGAATTTTTGCTCACAAGACTCCACAGCTTAGAGGGAACATTGCCCTTGAAGACCCTTTATTAACACTGGTTTTTTTTTTAAACACCTTTAACTTTTTTGTACCCTGCTTTTCTCCACGAAGGGATACAAATAGGGTTGCCAGGTCTCCCCTGGCCCCAGGCAGGGGAGTGGGGGGGGGTAGGATTGCCAGATTCAGGTTGGGAAACTCCTTGAGATTTGGGGGGTCCAATGCCAGAGAGTCCACCCTCCAAAGCACCCGTTTCTCCGGGGAAAGTGCTCCCTCTAAGGTGTGGAGTCTTGTGAGCAAAAAATTCTACTTTGTGATCTACTGGCATTAAAGTTGTGAGTGAGCCATTTGGTTACTGCATAAATTAGTTTGCTCCGGAGCCATCCTTCCTGAGCTAAGACAAAAATGCGTGAGCCGGAGGCTAAAAAACTGTGAGCTGGCTCGCACTACCTCAGCTTAGAGGGAACACTGGTCTGGAGATGAGCTGCAATTCCAGGGGATCCCCAGGTCCCACCTGGAGGTGGGCATTTCAACTAGACAATCCTATGTATGCCTCTGTCCTTCTCCAAGGATAGTTGCATTCCGCAAAGCAAAGTGCAATTCATTTTAAAAGATATGGCTGTATTTCTCTTCCGTGGACATATCACTGAGGAGCAAGAAAAGCCTTTATGGAAGGCGGGGGTGTGTGTGATATTACTTTTCTCATCAGTGTTATATGAAATTTACTAGAGCAACAAAGGAAGGTGGGGAGGATCCATCATATGGTTGCCTTCTGAGAAGAAACTGTGGATAAGTGAATGTTCGGTTTCATTTCGTCTCATATTTGCTTGTATTTTCATCTCCACTTTTTGCTGTGGATTTCGTGGATTTTTTTTTCAGACTGCTGATGCGCGTCGTAGAAACTCCATATGCAGTTTATGCTTTCCCGTTGCAGCGTGTTACAAGCCCCCCGCACTCCCTTCAGGCATCATCTAGGGTACTCTTGCAGGGGCCTGGCCCCAGGATAGCTCAGTTAGATTCCAGCAGGGGGAGGGTCTTCTCAGCTGTGGCCCCTACCCTGTGAAATGCACTCTCAGATGACCCCCCCATCACTGTCAGAGTCCCACAACAAACAGGCTCAACAATGTTCCTTCCAGAAGGATTGAGTTTATAGAGTACAGTAAAAGCAGGTCATCTTTGCATACAGTGGCCAAGTTCAGACTGGCAATTTCAAGTGCTAGGGAGTCGTGGCAAAGAAGACTCGGAATGGCTTGGTCGTGGTATTCCCGTTCACACTGCAGTGAATGAAGCAGGAGGATACCATGGAGGGAGCGCAAGGGAGTGTTTGCACTGTTGGCCCACCCCTAGTGGGCTGTTAGCAGCTGTTTCTGTGCTCCGCTGCATGCGCCTATGCGCATGGGTGCCTGCTGCGGAAACAGCCAGCGCCTCTTATCAATGACTGTGGGTTGTTCCCGCCTTAGCAGCACTTGCGTTCACACTCAGGGAACCGGAATCAACCCGCTCTACACATGGTTCGCTACCACTTTCACCTGGTACTTTTTAAACTCGGGAGGGAAGCAGCACAAGATGGCTTGAGTATGGCTGGGGAACACCTGAAAGATGTGCCTGTGTGAACCCGCCCCTTTAATCCGCTACTGAAACGCTCCTGAAAGGTTTGGCGGCCGGGCCAAACTGCCAGTCTGAACTCGGCCAGTGTCTGTGTAAAGGCTAACCCCACAGGAAGGAAGGGGGAAGATATACTGCGTTTGAAGCGAGACCCTCTGATGGGAGCAAGCCAATCAGAGGTGCAAGCCTTGTGCACTCAAAGTAACGACTACAAGTTGCCAGGGAGGCAAAAGAGCGAAGCATCAAGGTCAGGCTACCAGATAAGTTGCAGCAGATAAGTTGCAGAGGTCATTAGCATAACTCAGCATAACTTATTTGCATATGCCACACCCCCTGACATCACCGGAAGAGTGTCAGAAGGCAACACCCACCGCTCAGGCTCCACTGGACTGTTTTGGATTGCTAGCTCTTGGGGCGGGGGGG
>NW_015160999.1:4348-28499 GCF_001447785.1 Gekko japonicus
GGGGCTTGTTGCATGTGCCCTCCCCCTGGGCTCTTTACTGCCGGAGCTCTGCTCCTGTGCGTTCCTGCAGGAAATGACCCCTGAGTTGCAGCGAGAAAGTGCAAGTTAACATTCCAGGGCAATAAGATGATCACTCCACCAACTCCCTTCCCCCACCAACCATGGCAGCAGAGCTGACAGTCGCATGCAAAGCAGAACTGTTTAGGTTGGCCTTTGGAGGGTAGCCACATGTTTGGGCTGTTGTAATAGTGGTATGGTGATAGCCACGCTTTTTAATATTTTGATGTTAATATTTTGTATTTGTTATTTGTTTTTATGTTGTTTTTGCCTTATTGGTTTTAATGTTGTAAGTTGCCACGAGACCCTTCAGGTGAGGCTCAACTAAAAATCTAATAAGTAACTAAATAACTAAATATGGTCTTTTATGCACAGTTAATGCTATTTATATATCCAACAGATGTATAATGTCGGTTTACTCATGCACACAAAAAAATGGTGCAAGGAACTTAGAAAATGGTGCAAAAATCAGGTTTGATTTGAACTAGGGAGACTCAAAATCAATACAGGTATGGGAGGGGGTTGAAAGTTGTTGTTGTTCAGTCGCACAGTCGAGTCCGACTCTTTGCGACCCCATGGACCAGCTCCCTCCAGGCCTTCCGGTCTTCCGCCATCCTCTGAAGTTTGCTCAACTTCATGTTCGTTGCATCAATGACACTGTCTAACCATCTCATCCTTTGCCGTCCCCATCTTCTTTGACCTTCAATCTTTCCCAGCATCAGGGTCTTCTCCAGTGAGTGCTCCCTTCTCATTTGGTGGCCAAAGTATTGGAGCTTCAGTTTCATTATCTGGCCTTCCAGGGAACAGTCTGGGTTGATTTCTTTTAGGATTGACTGATTTGTTCTTCTTGCAGTCCAAGGGACTCTCAAGAGTCTCCTCCAGCACCATAGTTCAAAAGAATCTATTCTTCGGCACTCGGCCTTCCTTATAGTCCAACTCTCGCAGCCATACATGACTCCTGGGAATACCATTGCTTTGACCATGCGGACTTTTGTTGGCAGGGTGATGTCTCTACTTTTTATCATGCTGTTTATCACCTGGAGAAGGTAATGGCAACCCACTCCAGTATGTTTGCTAAGAAAACCCCATGGACAGTATCAAAAGGGGTTGAAAGAGCCACTGATAAAAAATCCCTAGATGAAACTCAGACACTTCTCTGTCTCTAATAATACATGCTTGTTATTCTTCAAAAATTTATCTGTATTTCGAGATGACGTTAATTTGGCAATGGCGCTGACAAAGTGAAATCTAATTGAGAAATCCTAATTGTTTTAAACATGAACCATTTAGGGCTTGATTTTTTTAAAAAAATCATTTTCATGAGATTTGGCTAGTAAACCATAACTAAACAGAGCAGAGTTCCAATAGAAAAAAAAAACCCTAATGTAATTACAATGATATGATCCAGTTTAACACTATTATGTCTTTGGCTGAAGACTCATAAGGCTTGGCAAGATTGCTAACATTTGGGTTAAAATTTCATGTAGAATTTCTAATGCTTAATGGACTTTTTCAAAGCGCTGTGTTTGGAACACCTGCTAAAGAGGAGATGAATAACCTCAAGGGGAAGAGAAGTGAACTAGGACTGTTGCTTCCCAGGATGGAAAATGAGCCTTGCCAGAATACAAAGAGAACTGTGCAGTTCAAACCACCTCTTTTCTCTTCTTCAGTTTCTCCAGCTGTGTTTGCTGCACATATCCTTGTAACACAGGCAGGGCAAATGAATTTAGGAACAGTCTATGTATCGAGATGCTCGAGCCATTTCATATGCAAGAGTTCTGCACAAGTCAATCACAAGTGGATAGACATAGAATTCAACAAACTTTCTTTGCTTTTCCTAAGCAATGTTAAAGTAAAAGTAAAGGTTCCCTTGCTCGAAAGCCAGTCGAGTCCGACTCTAGGGTTGCGGTGCTCATCTCCATTTCAAAGCCGAAGAGCCAGTGCTGTCCAAAGACGTTCCCGTTGTAACGATATGAGCTTATGTTTGTATTTCTGTATAGTGGTGATGCTGCTTATGTGTGTCTCTAGCATGAATACCTATGCATTGTGTATTCAGGGATTGCTGTATGTTGTGTGTTGCTTTGTTCTGCATCTCATGCTTGCCTAGAAATAGGCTGGCCTGGGCCTGCCGTTGCACATACGGACCATGTGCGTCCCTGGAATGTATCCCATGACTCTGTGGGATGGAGAAGACACCGCGCCATTGCACCCACTTGGAGAGCTATGGAAAATCCCCAGCGAACCCCGGCATTCTTGGAATGGAAAGAGCAAGTGACCCTACTCCCTTAATCTGGTTTGGAGATCTAAAGACAATAGCGTTTATGGCTTTGGAGCAGGAACCAGACGTAGCCATGATAAAAATATTAAAAAAATGATGATACATGATGCATATATAAACACGCTGTGCAACTGATCAAATGACCAAATAAATAAATAACTAACATCTGTCTGAGGCCCCCTTTGAGATAGATTAAGGTGGGTAACCATGTTGGTCTGAAGCAGTAGGACAAAGTTTGAGTCCAGTGGGCACCTTTAAGACAATGGGCACGATCATACGCACAATGAGGCACAAACACCAGGCGGATTTAAAGGGTGCGATCAGGCACTAACATCTGGGAAGCACCCCGCACCCGTCAGCAACCCGTTCTGCTCCACTGCAGAAGTGGAGTAAAAAGACACCGGGGAAAGTCCGGTAGCAAATGGGTTGTGATGGGCCACAGATGGACTTCCCCCGTCTGATCACTCCAGTGCACTCTCATGCAGGGTTCATTTCGTAGAAAAAGAGGTGCTGGAGCTCATTAGCATAACTCATTAGCATAACTTATTTGCATATGCCACACACCCTTGACATCACTGGAAGTGTGGCAGAAGGCAACACCCACCGCTCAGGCTCCACTGGACTGTTTTGGATTGCTAGCTATTGGGGGGGGGATGTGCAGATCTGTCCTTGCAGAGGAGGGAGAGCTTGTACCTGAATAAAACTTGGTCTTAAAGGTGCCACTGGACTGTTTTGGACTGGGGGGGGGCTCTGCAGCTTACATGGCTGCTTCTTGCTCTGCTTGAGGGCTGCTGGGAGCAGGGGGCGGGGCTTGTTGCATGTACCCGCCCTCTGGGCTCTTTACTGCCGGAGCTCCGCTCCTGTGCGCTCCCGCAGGAAATGACCCCTGCTCTCATGTCATCGGGATGGTCTGATCCGGCCATCCCGACTCCATGCCATCGCCCCCCCCCATTCTCAGTATGCACATCATCGCACACTCCATAGGGAGCCCTCAGTGCTGAGATGCGATTCATCGATTCCCTGTTTAAGTGCATCGGGAACAAATGGGAATAAAAAATCCTGACTCACCCGTGGTTCCATCTGATCACACAGTGGTGGGCTGCCCCTGCAGCTCCAAAGGACTGTGTGATTGCACAATTGCAGGTTGAATTCCTCCGGAGGAAATAGCCTCACTTCCACACACATTATCTCGCGAATGTGACCACCACCCGACAAAGTTTTATTCAAGGGATAAGCACACACACATTATCTCGCACTTCCTCCCCCCACACACACACACATTATCTCGCACATGTGACCATCACCCGACAAAGTTTTATTCAAGGGATAAGCTTTCAGTGCGTGCACACTCCTTCAGATCTGAAGGAGCATGTGTGCACATGAGAGCTTATGCCTTGAATAAAACTTTGTTGGTCTTAAAGGTGCCCACTGGAGTCTGACCAAATGGCCTTCCCCCCTCCCATCACTCATCAGCCATAAGCACTATTACCACAACATCCAATTCGGCTGCGGATCAGACAATGCATTTGCCTGTGGTCTGTCGCGCAGACGTGTTGCGCAGTCAGCGTCACAGGATTAGCTTTCCACCAAAGATCCAATTTGCACCCTGCAAAGATTCCACTGCAGTAAACCACACTCACACAGTCCTTGTGGTAAACCATATACAGTGATTTATTTACAATATATTTACAACTCTCTCGGACAAAGTGCTCCGTCATACGCTCATACAAGAAGAAGGACTACAATGTACAGACTACATACACTTATATACACTGTTTGATGCCAGCAGCTCACAAAGTAGAATTTTTGCTCACAAGACTCCACAGCTTAGAGGGAACATTGCTGTGGTCCCTTTCGGAGAATGCCCTCAATCTCCTGCTCTTTTTTCCTTCCTGTTTTCTCTTTTGAGCCAGCACATTTTTAAAGCAAGATATGGTTTTCAAATGACACAGCTTACCACATCTTTAACATCTCTCCCAAACCTGATCCCTAGCATCGTCCTTAAAAATATTATTTCTACCAGGAAAAAAAATATCCACTTCTGTACATGTCTTTCGTGATCAAATCCCCTTATATCCATTTCAATCGGAGCCGGATTTTCCACTTTCTGAATGCCAGAACTTCTCACTCTTGCTATATGGGCTACAGCCCAGTTTGTCATAACAGTGTAATTCCATACAGCATGAAATTTACAATGTGCCTTTAAAGATGACAAGAGGTTTCACACACACACACACACACGTATGCACAGACCCCTCTTATTATCTTAGGCTCTCTCAAAACTAGCTACAGACTTTGTAAAATCCTCAGTTTAGATGTTTAATTTTATCAGGAAGACGAAATTCACTTCCAACAGCTGAATACAATGGAAGGCTTAAAGATATTCCCTGGATGGAAACAAAGAGTTCTTGGGCTTCTAGAGTAATAGAATTATGTGTTGTTACATTGCCCCTTGTCTGTTAAAGCCAGGCATGATATATAGGGAGTTCTTGTTAATTCTGACGTTCATTGCTCTAGCAGTTAATCCATGCAATGGTCACCTCCAGGCTGGACAACTGTAACTCGCTCTATGTGGTGTTATGCCTGGGACATGAGAAATCTTCCATTCCAGCTTAACTGCTGCTGGAGGCATGCCTGGACTTGTCTGGCAGGCCACCTAGAGGGAGCGTGGAGAGGCATGTCTGGGCTAGTCCAGGCAGTCCACCTAGCTGGAGCTTGAAGCCCCAGAACAAAGGCAGGAAGGATTCTGGAGCCTGCCTGTGGATTGGCCCCTGAGGACAGCCAGCCAATCTGGAGCCTGGAGGCCATTGGAACTCACCAATTGCATGGGGGATGGGAGCAGTGTTCCCTCTAAGCTGAGATAGTGTGAGCTAGATCACAGTTTTTTAGGCTCTGGCTCACACATTTTTGTCTTAGCTCAGGAAGGACGGCTCCAGAGCAAACTAATTTATTCAGTCGCCAAATCGCTCGCTCACAACTTTAATGCCAGTCACTCACAAAGTAGAATTTTTGCTCACAAGACTCCACAGCTTAGAGGGAGTGTTGGCTGGGCGTGGATTTGGTGTGTATAGTTAGGGCAGTTGCCCCATGTAAAGCATTCCTGTTGAGATGCAATAAAATGCTGCTTGCTGAAATCACTATGCCTTCGCCTCTGCTGTGTTAAACCCACTATTTAACAGTGGGCCTACCCTTGGAGCTGACCTGGAAACTCCAACTGGTACAAAATGCAGCTGCACGGGTCCTTATGGGGATGCCACATACAGCACACATCCATCCTGTGCTGTGTGAGCTGCACGGGCTTCCAGTGGAGTACTGGATCAGGTTCAGGGTCTTGGTGTTGACCTCAAAGGCCCTTAACAGTCTGGGACCTACATATCTTTGGGACCACCTCTTCTGGTATACGGTGCACTAGTATCCGGAAAACATGCGGCACAGGCCCATCCACATCCCATCGCAAACCAGATGTTTTTCGTAAGTGAATGCACACAAACATGAAACTGAAAGCAGTGCCGCTCCATGGAACTGTGCATGCGCACAAATGCGAAACACTTGTGTGATCGCGCCACACTGCTTCTTTGCCAGGCTGCACCATCGCTGTGTGATCTCCAGCTAACAGCCTGCATGAGCACAGTGTGATCTCCAGCTAACAGCCTAAGCTCGGAGACTTAGGGCACCTTTTTATTGGGCTACTGCACTTTATTTTTTTCCGGGGCAAACAGCCACACCTCCCCCCACGTTATGTGGCCCGTGTGACCGGGGCCTTTGTTGGTCTTAAAGACGCCACTGGACTCCAACTTTGTTCTGTGAATAGCCTGTTCCTCATACAAGAGATCTTTTGGTAAAACCAAAGTGTTTCTAATAAAGGGAATAGGGTTCTGGTTTTAACTGCCCCTGGAAATTTCTGGCTTTTCCCCTCCTCCTCCTCGAATCATGTACATAGGACGTATTTAAGTATGCTTCTCTAACAATGTAATCCAGTTTAACAGCATTGCTTACTGAATGTATTTACTGGCCTTTATTACATTGTTTTACGATCTTGTAATCCACCTTGAATCCCAAGGAGGAAATAAAATAAAAGAAACAAATAAATAAACTTGGCATCACATTAATCAAAGGGTGCATGTATATATGTGAACTAGTCCACAGTGCCTCACTTATTGTCACGATTATACATTTTAAATTATCTTGTGATGGGATTAAAAAAAAATTAGATGCTGATGCCATCCTATTTTTTAAACTATCTTACTGTCTGTCAGATGATGTAGGACCATCTGTTCCAGTGCAGCGTTAGTCCGATCCAGCAGGGCTCTTCTTAACGTTCTTACAGAACATAGTTTGAGTCCAGTTGCAACTTCAAGACCAACAAAGTTTAAATCTGGGCATCAGCTTTCATGTTTCAAATGAAACTTTGTTTGTCTTAAAGGTGCCACTGGACTCAAACTTTGTTCTGTTGCATCAGGCCAACACGACTACGCACTGGACGTCCGGTGGACAGCGACTCGTGACAGTCGCACCCCATTGAGCTCCAATGGGGGCGAGATGGATCGGGGTGGCAGGGAGGGGGATCAGCTGGTCCCGACCTCCTCATGAAGCTCTTGAAGGGAGCTTCTAGTCTGGAGCGCTGAAGGGGCCGCTCCCAAAGTTTTGGCTTGGGGGGAGTGAACTCCTTTTGCTCCGAAAGGCCCCGCTGCTCCAAGGCCAGCAATGGCGCACAGAGGCATTACCGGACCAGAGCGTACAAGGACTTAACTAAAAAGAGTAATCTACGTGAGAAAGCGACTCAGGGATGAAAGAAACAGTGAGTTAAGTTTCAAAGAGAAAGACAAACCCATGTGAATTTATCTTAAGTTCTCATGCTCTTAATAAAATCTTCACAGCCCAACCCAGTGTGGTGTGCTGGTGAAGAGTGTCGTACTAATATCTGGGAGAGCTGGGTTCAGATCTCCACTCTGTCATGGAAGCTCACTGGGTGACCTTGAGCCAGGCACAGTCTCTCCACCGCACCTGCCTCATAGGGTTGTTGTGAGGATAACATGGAAGAGAGGAGAAATGATGTATGCCACCTTGGGACCAATGCTCCTCTAAGCTGTGGAGTCTTGTGAGCAAAAAAAACTACTTTGTGAGCGACAGGCATTAAAGTTATGAGCGAGCGACTTGGCTGCTGCATACATTAGTTTGCTCTGGAGCCATCCTTCCTGAGCTAAGACCAAAATGTGTGAGCTGGAGGCTAAAAAAAACCTGTGAGCTAGCTCACACTAACTCAGCTTAGAGGGAACACTGTTTGGGACCCCACTGGGGAGAAACCCACAGCACAAATGAAGTAAATCAATAAAAATAAATAACTAAACAATCCTGGTGCTGGAGAAGACTCTTGAGAGTCCCTTGGACTGCAAGAAGATCAAATCAGTCAATCCTAAAAGAAATCAACCCTGACTGTTCCCTGGAAGGCCAGATAGTGAAACTGAAGCTCAAATACTTTGGCCACCCAATGAGAAGGGAGCACTCCCTGGAGAAGAAGACCCTGATGCTGGGAAAGATTGAAGGTCAAAGAAGACGGGGACGGCAAAGGATGAGATGGTTGGACAGTGTCATAGATGCAACGAACATGAAATTGAGCGGACTACAGAGGACGGCGGAAGACAGGAAGGCCAGGCGGGAGCTGGTCCATGGGGTCGCAAAGAGTCGGACTCGACTGTGCGACTGAACAACAACAACAAACAATCCTGTGCAGAGTGACTCCAGAATATGTCTATTGCAATCAATGGGCTTAGACTGGCATAACTCTGACAGGAGAGAGCACTACCAACCTCTGTCTCTGAGATGAACTCTCCAGGTTTCTGGCTATGGTCTTGGCTTGCTCTGTGGTGGCTTCCGATGCTTCCGTGCTGTTCGACTGAGTTATTACTGCTGCTGCAACTGGTTTTGTTCCTCGGTTTCCATCCAATATGAATTCTCTGCTTGGCTCCTAATCTGCTTGCCCTAACGTCCCACTGACTCCCATATAACTGTTCACCACAGGCAGAGCATTAAAATGGCATGGCAGTGCCCTTGCACTACCAGGTTGACTGCATCCACCAGCAATCATGGTTGGTTCCACCTACCATATTGTGCTACTTTTTGTGCCATCCAGCGGCGAAGATCAGTAAACTCTCCTAGGGATGTGCAGCACATTGCACACACACCCATGGGGCCAACTTATCCACTAAGCCCAATAGGCACAGTGCCTAGGGTCCACAATACTCTTAACCCTCCCCAAAAAATGTTTTAATGTCTTTTGAAATAAGACGATTTCGAACGTTTAGGGTCAAAGAAAATGTTCTAATTTTCCCCCTCACATCAGGGAAAAAATAATAACATTTTAGGCCCCATGAAAATCCATTCAATTTTGCCTAAAACAGGGGTGAAATGTTGAAATATTTAAAGTTATATCAAAAATATTTTTTGAATATTGATATTATTATGGTGGGAGGGGCCCACAAAAGCAAAAGTACCTAGGGTCCACGAACGTCATAATACGGCCCTGCAGAAACACACACAAACGCCACATGTGATCCATGTAAATGGAGGTCTGGCCCCTCTCTCACTGCCTCCTGAAGCTTTGGGTAGGTGGGGGCTCTCTCTAGCTTCCTTCTTCCTCTTTCCCGCTGCTATTGTTCTCAGTTTCTTCGCTGCTGCTACTACCATGGGAGCACTTACGGCTGGACCCTGCTCTGTTTTCATGGTCCTAGGTGCTTGCAGGCTTAGGCTTACCAGGTAAAAACTTTCTTCTTCTCCTCCTCCTCCTCCTCCTCCCTCTCTCTTTCTTTCTCTCTCCCCTCCCTCCCTCCTTGCGTCTTCTTAAGGGTGTCTAAAGTCTTTTTAAGACCTTCCTAGGGCTTTTCTCATTTTTCTAAAAAAAAGTGTGGCTTAAACTAGAGCTCTCGCCTCCTACCTGAGCAATAGAGCTATTCACACTGGAAGGTCAGCCTACAATCTGTCCAACAGAGGCCCCCACAAAATTTGCATAGCCCCTCCCTGAGCACACGGAGGCGTGGCCTAACCAGCTTGGATGACTTTCCTCCCGCTGAAGGAGAACAGCCTCTTTTTCCTCTTTCCCCCCTTTTTTTTCAAGGAACGAAAGAAAACTGACAGCAGAGCCCTGAGATCTGATTTTGACCCAATTCTGGATTCCCCCAATAATTATTAGAAAAAGATCATCGGACTTGGGTCAGATATTGCCAATCTGATTCAATAATGGGGGGGGGAATGAAAAATTAATTTGGTTAGTGATATCTGACCTCACTCTCCTAATCATGGGTTCTGTTTCTCCATCACTTTGTAGTGTGGCAGAATGTCAGGCATTTGTTTAAGTGTGTGTGTGTGTGTGTGTGTGTGTGAGAGAGAGAGAGAGAGAGAGAGGGAGGGAGGGAGGGAGGGAGAGAGAGAGAGAGAGGGAGAGAGAGAGAGAGAGAGAGAGAGAGAGAGAGAGAGAGAGAGAGGGCGATTTCTCACTAGAGCTGCCTCGTAGCACAGCCACCGTTTGCCCCGACACAAACATGTCAATTTCACACCCGAGGCTGCAGGGCTGCATTTGACTCGGGGCTTTGCCCGATTTCCTCTGCATTTTCATGATCCTCAAAAATCAGGATCATGAAACTGCAGAGGAAATCGGGCAAAGCCTCGAGTCAAAATGCAGCCCCGGAGCTTCGGGTGTGAAATTGACATGTTTGTGTCGGGGCAAACGGCGGCTGTGCTGCGAGGCAGCTCTAGTGAGAAATCGCCCAGAGAGAAGATGGACCCAAGTTTGTGTGTCCAGTGTTTAGAGTCCAGTGGCACCTTTAAGACCAACAAAGGTTTATTCAAGGTATGAATTTCATGTGCCCGCACACTTTATCAAATACCAAATGTGTATGGGTTTAGTATGCTATAGAAGAGTTCAGTGCACCAGACTTGTAAATTAGTCCGTCAGTTATGGATCAGCCCTTTGTAGGGTATTTTTTCTAACCCATGCCCTGGCTCAAATATACACCTGAGTGTTACCCAAATATAGGTATGTATATATGTAGGTAGGTAGACAGATATTAAACTCATCCACTCCAAAGCAGGGTCTGGCGACAATCTGAGATGCATGCTTTAGTAATAATCTAAGAAGTTTCACCTTATCCAGAATTGTTGTTTTCATGCTGATTTGCAAACAAAAAAAATGTCAAGGGCAAGTTCTAAAATCTTCATGACAAGTAAATTCCAATCTGGTAAGATTAAAAAAAAAACACCCACATTTTCTCCAATTTAAGAGAACAAAATTTGACAGTAAAGGAACAACAACTCCACAACAAAGGAACCTGTTACAGAAAGAAAATACTTACAGCCATTTGGTAAATTGCAATGCTCTTTTTTAAAAAATAATAATAATCTGTGACTGTTGTACAAAATAGACTGTGAAATGATGCTTAGTCAACTATGCCCAATTTTCCGAGCATTTGCACTCATGAATCATTGTTTTATATTGTAAAATAAAATATAAATATGTCAGAGAAGGAAATGCGAATCGGAACACAGTAATTTAAGCTGCCGCACTGTCAGCTCCATAGACTTTATTTGTGTTCATTATTTTATGATCACAAAACACAAATTTTCATTTATGTCAGCTCTATGGTATATCTGAAACTTTTTGGGAGGGGGGAAATGCTACTGTTAAATAAAGCTGCAGTTAATAAATACATGATGTGCATAGTGTATAGTGAGCCAACCAGCTCCGTTGGTGTACAGTGAGCCAATATAGTCTCACATTATCTAAATCAATTCTTACTTATGCTGGAAGGTAGAAACCTAACAAAGGGGAACAGAAGGACAACTGAGGGTCACCAGTGTCCAGGAGGTGCCGGGAGATCTCCTAGGATGACAACAAAGGAGAACAGAAGGACAACTGAGGGTCACCAGTGTCCAGGAGGTGCCGGAAGATCTCCTAGGATGACAACTGATCTCCAGGCAACAGACATCAGTTCATCTAAAGAAAATGGCCACTGGAGAAAATGTCATTATACCCCACTGAAGTTCCTCCCTCCCTCAAACCCTGCCCTCCTCAGACTCCACCCCCCCATATCTCCAGGGATTTCCAAAGCCAGAGCTGAAAACCCCAAGGACAACAATTAGGATGATCAATAACCCTGTACAGATGGCCCATTAATTCATTGACTGAACGTGGGAAGACAGCATAGATGCTAGCATGCGCCCACCATCTCCACAGGATTGCCAGCTTTGAGCATGGTTCTTACATATGGAGGAAGTGTCCACGTGTATGCTCCCTCCTTGTGATCAGTGAGAGTGCTTTGCAAATGTTGCTGATCACAAGGAAGGGAGTGTACATGTAGACACTTCCTCTGCCCATATGCACCATGCTCATGAGCCAGCAATCATATGGAAGTGGGCTGAGTCAACGTGCTCTTCCTCTCCATGTCAATGTGTGGTGGAATGTGTGCTGGTCCCAACCTGCCTTCCACAATTTCTTCCCAACACCTGGAGAAGCTTTTCTTTCTCTCTCGGGTACCCTGCTGCTACTACCTGACTCTTGTAGGAATTGCCCGTTAGGAGGGTCAGGACTCCCAGCTTCCCTTCTAAGATCTGAGGCCTTGCCTCTGTGTCTCCCACTGCCCAGTGCCTGGTCACCACGGGGACAGTTTACTGCCTTGTGTGCCCTTGGGTTAATACCCTGTTGCCAACTGCCTACCTCCCCCCTGGCGCTCCTTTTAAAATAGCGTGTCTGAGATGGTGGAGGTCAATGTGTTACAGAGAGCCATACCCAGCATCAAAAGTTTAAAGTATGTATTAAAAAGAAAATGTTTACAAGCATACTTTTAGCACAGCCCCAGACTGAGCAAGGGATTCCAAAAGAAATGCACAAAACACAAATCCTCTGTCCTTCTCGGTATACATACCCTACCAGGTTTTAAAACATAGGACAGGCTCCTTTTGCTTAGAAAGTTACAGATCTCTACACTGTAACCATTACTTTGAAGCGTGCTCCGGCACTTTAGGCCAGCAGCACATTGTCAATGGCTGCCTTTTTCAGTAGAGAGTTCTGTCTGCTCTCATGGACTCAGCACCCCAAAAAAGACCTCCTTGCTGCTAGGAGTTTTTATCATATCTGTTTCTCCACCCTCTGACCAAGTCAGGTGGATCAGAAAAAGAAACTTTTCCAGAAGCCTCCTGATTTTCTTTCTTTCTTAAGCCTCTCTAGCATTTAACACCTACAAATCTCTGTGAACCCTCCAATTGTGTTTAGCTAGACCTATTAGCATTTCTTAAAAAGTAGCTGAGGTGAGCCTGGAAAGCCATTGACTGACTTCCTCCTTTCCTGGCTGCTCTCTGCCTTGTTTTTTTTTTTTTTTTTTTTGGGGGGGGTGGCTTTTAAAACACTGGGTAAAGTTGCTGTGCATGTCAAACCTCCAAAGAAACAATGCATTTCTTCACACAACACATGGATAGGTTGTCTGTACAGGGCTAATTTTGTGGATTTGGAGAACATTACATTCAACCAACCAAGTATCCTGGCATTTACTCTCACAAACCTACATAGGACATTGACATGTAAAGATTTGAGTACCTTAATATCTTTAACTCAAGAGACCATACAAGTATAACCCTTCAGGGAGATGTGACTTCGTGATGGCCAGTATCATAACATAAGAACATAAGAGATGCCAATGTTGGATCAGGCCAAAGGCCCATCCAGTCCAACACTTCGTGTCACACAGTGGCCAGAAATACCAGTGCCATCAGGAGGTCCACCAGTGGGGTCAGGACATTAGAAGCCCTCTCACTGTTGACCCCCCCAAGCACCAAGATTACAGAGCATCACTTGCCTAAGAGTCCCTATCTATACCTTGTGGCTAATAGCCACTGATGGACCTCTGCTCCATATGTTTATCTAATTCCCTTTTGAAGCCGTCCATGCTTGTAGCCACCACCACTTCCTGTGGCAGTGAATTCCAAGTGTTAATCACTCTTTGGGTGAAGAAGTACTTCCTTTTATCCGTTCTAACCCGACCGCTCAGCAATTTCATGGAGTGCCCACGAGTTCTTGTATTGTGAGAAAGGGAGAAAAGTACCTCTTTCTCTACCTGCTCTTTCCCATGCAACAACATGGAGCTTTACTTAAACGTAGTGTTGTTCCAATCGCACTGCTGGTATCGTGGAAGGGCCATACACCTTGTGAAAGTTGATTGGTTGATTCTGCATTTGTATAGTATGTCTGAGTTAATTTCTGAGTTGTATTTTACTGCCACATCTTTTTTTTTTAAAGTTACATGTGTACAGATGCACAACAGTCTATGAAATGGGTCATAAGCCGCTGCAGTGGTGTTCGCATTAGGCCTTCTGCAAGCGGAAGACAAGGTTTGTATACAACAGAGGAAGCTTAATGCACGCCTCTTTTAAGAATTGGAAAATGTGCTTCCACTTGCGAAAGAGAACTCAGACCAAAAGAGATTGTAATATACAGGCCAGTGACTGGCGCCATTCTGAACACTTATGCTTAGACTGAAACACCAGCAAACGAGAAATAAACTACACAGTAAAGACCTCTCCTATGATTGACAGTATGACAACAAGTAGGTCGTAGGTTTTCCGGTGGTACCCCTGTCCTTTGAAGGCCTATCAAAGTAGATATGGTTTTAATTAAAACCTCATGGTTTTCATTTCAGATGACATTTGCGGAGGGTAAGCCGCTTGACAGTGTGGGCTGCCTTCTTAACTGTGCATTTTTAAATCTGCATCCTCTTTTAAGGACGAGAATATAAGAAGAATGCCAGATAAGATCCGTGGTCTATCTATCTGCATCCTACTTGACACAATGGGCAGCAAATGGGGCACAGAAGCCCCAGCCTTCCCCCGATGCTGCCTCCATGTGGCTCGGCAGCCTTGGATTTGGAAGGTTCCTTTTAGTGGCTCAATCTTTTAGCCACTGGTGGATCTGTCTGATCCTCCTTTTTTCCAACTTTTTTATTGTTTTTATTTATTTATCAAATTTATACCCCACCCTCCCCGTAGAGCAGGCTCAGGACGGCTTCCATACAAACAAAAATACAACTTAAAATCATGCAATTATTTAAAACACAACAGATAAAACAGATACAAATACAGAGTACTGGCGGTAATTAAAATTAACTTAGATGGTACATTTCCAAGATGGATTTCCACTTCCCAGATGTTCTCAGATGTGCTTCTGCTCATAATTTCTTGTGGCATCAGCCCAATGTTAAAACCACAGGCCAGGGCTCTATGGCAGCGGCGGCCCCTATTTAAATGACTGGCAGAAGAGCTCCGTCTTGCAGGCCCTGTGGAACTGTGAAAGGTCCCGCAGGGAGCTCGTTCCACCAGATAGGGGCCGCCACTGAAAAGGCCCCGGCCCTGGTAGTAGCTAGCCTGGCCTCCCTCGGGCAAGGGAAGGTCAACCAATTTTGAGACCCAGGCGGTCCTGTAGGTATGTTGGATCCCGTACTATAACTACAAACTAAACACTACAAATTCAGAGTAGCAAGGCTCAATAATAACCGATCTTTCTCTTTAGATACTTCCCTATATATTTATGTTACAATATATCATTTACCTTTCAAATATAAAGTATTCAAATAGAAAGAACAAATATTAATTGGTTATAATAACACATATGAGCAATAATATATGTTCTATAAAGCCTAACATAGGGGAAAAAATCTTAGATCTTCATTTAGGTGTCTTCTTCTCTTTGTGCTTTTTCTTCTTTTGCCAGGGGATTTTAATCTTGCCTGATCTGGGGGCTCGTCTGATCCTCTTTTAACGTCATCTGAGCTCACGGCCATCACTGCATGTGCTGTTTTTCACTGGTTGCTGGATCCTCGGATGTGTTTGTGCTCTTGCTGCTTTGGTAGCCACCTTGACTCCAAGGAGACCGGATGGGATAGAAATGATTTAAATAAATAAATGATTGGAGAGGGTGGACACTGTTCATCTCTGGGCTGCAAACCAGCAATTCCATCAGTAAAGCCCAACAAGATTAATCATATTCGGAACCATTATGCACCTACCACAGCAACTGTGAAACTCGCCCATCCAATGGTGCCATGCCAGAAAACTCCACTCACAATTGCAGAAGAATATCAGCCTTCACCTCATTCTGTGCAATACTTTCTAGACAATGCATTTAGACAATACTTCACAGACACACATAGAGCATCTCATTTAGAGAAATGGCCTGTGCTAATTAATGTACAAAAGTTAACAGCATGTGATGACGACGGGAATTAATTAGAAGCCAGCTGTGGAGGGCATTGTTGTTTTGGTGAGTAGCTAAAGTTAAAATTTCTTAGTGATTTTTCACATTTTCATTTTTCTTGTCATGTGTTTCTGTTGCTGGGGGGGGGTCTTCCTTCGTGGTCTCCCTTCCAAGGACTGACCCTGAGCTTCCGAGATCCGACAAGATCAGGCTGTACTATGCTGCCTTCCCTCCCAAGTTGCATTTTAGGTGACATTAATCGGTAATTTGAGGCTTGACATGGTTTGGTCTACTAGTAGTTGGTTCTAAGCATTTCTCGGTTCACAAACAAAGACTTACTGTCATAAGCAATCTAGGCTGGATCCACACGTTAGTCGTGATTGTCCTATCAGTGGTGCAATATGAAACCACAGGTGGATCCGGACATGAAGTCCATGACTCTGAAAGTGGAATGCAGGACAGAACTACCACTACCAAAAACCCCGGTTGCAGGGATGTGTAAAGCCATGTTGCAAAACTTCAGTAGCCTCGTTGAAACTATTCACTTCAAATTTGTCTTTACAGAAAAAGTATGATATCTGATACTCCGTGTTGGAAAAAACCTTCATCTCACTTGGCATTTAGCTGTATTTTAGGGGGTTCTGAGGAAAAACCAAAGTTCTCTGAATCCATATTCTGCTGAATTTCTCCTAGGCAAAGTTTTTGTGGCAATTCAAGCTGGAAATATGTGGGTGGTGGTCCTAACTCTTGAAGATACTAATTTATGGAGGTTTTCCTTTGCGTTACATTATATAGCTCCTCTTAGTGGGTGTAAATATCTTTTTTAATGTCGTTGTTCCCATGACGATGTCATTAGCCTATGCATTGGATACCTTTACAGTAAGGGCTTTTCTGCATTCTCATTTTCCTCACTTGTATTTCCCTGTTGCTTGGGATTTGTTTGGTTACCCCCCCCTTCTGCAAAGGTTTTGCTGCTTCTAGTGGTTAATTCCTTATAGAAGAAGAAGAAGAAGAAGAAGAAGAAGAAGAAGAAGAAGAAGAAGAAGAAGAAGAAGAAGAAGAAGAAGAAGAAGAAGAAGAAGAAGAAGAAGAAGAAAAGGAGGAGGAGGAGGAAGAGGAAGAGGAAGAGGAAGAGGAAGATTCTTGGTGCTTGGGAGGGGCAACAGTGGGAGGGCTTCTAGTGTCCTGGCCCCACTGCTGGACCTCCTGATGGCACCTGATATTTTTGGCCACTGTGTGACAGAACGTTGGACTGAATGGGCTATTGGCCTGATCCCACATTGGCTTCTCTTATGTTCTTAAGAAGAGGAGGAGGCAGCATTGGATTTATACCCCACCCTTCACTTGTAGTCTCAGAGTGGCTTACAAGCTCCTTCCTCTCCCCACAACAAACACCCTGAGAGGTAGGTGGGTCTGAGAGAGCTCTGAGAGAAGTGCTCTTGAAAGAACAGCTCTGAGAGAACTGTGACTGACCCAAGATAACTCAGCTGGCTGCATGTGGAGGAGTGAGGAATCAAACCCGGTTCTCCAGATCCATTGCTCTTGACTCTGCAGAGGAAGACCATGGCAAGCCACCTCTGCTTCTCACTTGCCTTGAAAGCTCCTTGCTGGAGTCACCATAAGTCAGCTGTGAGTTGACTTGATGGCACTTTTAAGGTAAAGGTTCCCTTGCTCGAAAGCCAGTCAAATCCAACTCTAGGGTTGCGGTGCTCATCTCCGTTTCAAAGCCGAAGAGCCAGCGCTGTCCGAAGACATTTCCGTGGTCATGTGGCCGGCATGACTAAACACCAAGGCGCACGGAACGCTGTTACCTTCCCACCGAAGTGGTCCCTATTTATCTACTTGCAATTTCTTGCTTTCGAACTGCTAGGTTGGCAGGAGCTGGAACTAGAGACAGGAGCTCACCCTGTCTTGCGGCACCCGGGTCTTGAACTGCTGAACTACTGACCTTCCACAGCCTGCAGTTCAGCGTCTTAACCACTTGAGCCACCGCAGCTTCTTACTTGTTCCTTACAAGCTACTTTTTCCAAAGACTTGTCATTGTTTTTGCTGTCTTATATTTGAATAGTTAATTTAGTCTTTGGATACTTTAATGCAGTGACTGGAACTGCAAACAGGCAAGACAGATATTTCTACAAACCTCAAAGGGACCCCAGTAGGGTTGCCAGGTCCTTTTAGCCAGTGGGCGACTCCCTGGTCCTTCCCAGGATCTTCTGCCCTGCACGCTTTGCACATGCGGCACAATGTTGCTACCCAGAAGTGGCACCAATGTGTCACTGATGTTCGGGGGTGATGCTCTAGGTGTTTTTTTTTTGGCAAAACTCTATGGGGTTTTTGCCTTCAAAACCATAGAGGTCGCTGACTGGATTATATAATAATTGCACACGCGGATAACATTTTTTGTCAAACGTAAACTGAAAGGACTGACCATGTAGTGACAAAGGGGCAGGCAGAATTATGTGATGAAAATTAATATAAAGCTTGAATTCTGCACATGTAGACATGGCAGGTGTCAGCCCAGTTACTCAGCATCAGACCTCAACACGGAATGGCTTTGCATTACTTAAAAGAAA
Organism: Gekko japonicus; assembly: GCF_001447785.1. Taxonomy (NCBI): domain Eukaryota; kingdom Metazoa; phylum Chordata; class Lepidosauria; order Squamata; family Gekkonidae; genus Gekko; species Gekko japonicus. The sequence goes on from NW_015160999.1 coordinate 22,488, forward strand.
GCTGCTTATCGGAGTTTCCTAATCCCTATAAGAATGGCCATCTCTAACAGAGGAACAATGCCCTCTGTAGATGTGCACAGTGAGACATGCACTGATCCAACCCAAACCAGGGCTATTTGGGGGCAGGAACGCACAGGAATGGAGTACCGGCTGGCTCCCAAGTTGACCACGCCCAGCAGGAACTCATTAGCATTTCGGCCTAACACTAAAGAAGTGCATTTTAGAACTTTGGTCCCCACTACTCTTTTATATATAAGGAGATTGCACACGCAAAGAACATTTTTTGGTCAAATGTAAACTGAAAGGACTGGCCATGTAGTGACAAAGGGGCAGGCAGAATTATGTGATGAAATTAATATAAAGCTTGAATTCTGCACATGCAGACATGGCAGGTGTCAGCCCTGTTACTCAGCATCAGACCTCAACACGGAATGGCTTTGCACTACTTAAAAGAAAGCTGCTTATCGGAGTTTCCTAATCCCTATAAGAATGGCCATCTCTAACAGAGGAACAATGCCCTCTGTAGATGTGCACAGTGAGACATGCACTGATCCAACCCAAACCAGGGCTATTTGGGGGCAGGAACGCACAGGAATGGAGTACCGGCTGGCTCCCAAGTTGACCACGCCCAGCAGGAACTCATTAGCATAACAGGCCACACTCAACAGCAGAAACTCATTAGTATTGGCTACATTAGGGGTGTGTGGCCTAACATGCAAAGGAGTTCCTGCTACAAAAAAAGGCCCTGGGTTTTGACCACAAACGAGGTAAACAGAATAACAAGCAAAAGGTGGGTGTGGCTGGATGACCACACTTCTGGTAACATGGGGCGTGGCCTAATATGCTAATGAGCTGTGCTGTCAGGGGTGTGGCCCAATATGCTAATGAGTTCCTGCTGTTGGATGTGGCCTATTATGCTAATGAGTTCCTGCTGGGCTTTTTCTACAAAAAGAGCCCTGACCCAAACCATGCCCCAGGAGAGCAGCTGTGGCTTAGTGCTTGAGCCTCTGCTTGGCATGCAGAAGGTCCCTGGTTCAGTCCCTGGCACCTCCAGTTAAAAGGACTAGGAAGGAGGTGATGTGAAGGACCACCGATTGAGGCTCTGGAGAGCCACTGCCAGACTTAGACAATATTCATCTTGATGGATTGATGGTCTGATTCTGTATCAGGCAGCCCTGACCAGGATAGCCCAGACTAGACCGATCTCACAAGATCTCAGAAGCTAAGCAGGGTCGGCCCTGGCTAGTATTTGGAAGGGCGACCTCCAAGGGATACCAGGGTCACGATGCAGAGGCAAGCAATGGCAAACCCACCTCTGAAACATCTCTTGCCTTAAAAACAAGTATAGCTCACCACGTAGTCATGCACTAAAAGAGCTAGAACTTCTGGCTACCAGATGACCTTAGGATCTCCTGCCTATACTACACACACTGCCATATGATAATAATAATTAGTAGTAGTAGTATCAGGTAGTTTCATGTTTGTCCCTTCCTAAACATAGCCAATAATCCATATATGAATAAGTTGATGTTTATTGTCTGCCCTGCTTTCTAGCTTTTTCATCACGTACAGGCAGGGCTATTTTTGGGCAGGAACGCACCGGAACAGTGTTCCGGCTGGCTTCCGAGTTGGCCTTTCCTACAACCTCCCCCCCCAGGTTCCCCAGGCTCCTCGCAAGCCACGGGGATCCTGGTGCCTGGGGAAGCCAATCCAATCCAGGGTGGGAAGGCAGATCCAGAAATTGCCTTCCTTCCCTTGGATTCCACATGCGCCCCACAAGCCATGGGGCACCTGGGGAAGCCGATCTTTGGAGGGAGCTGCGCTGTCAGGGGTGTGGCCTATTATGCTAATGAGTTTCTGTGGGTGGCTACGGCCTATTATGCTAATGAGTTCCTGCTTGGCTTTTTCTACAAAAAGAGCCCTGCGTACAGGTGTCTGTTCCAATTCTCTTCACCAGGCTGTTACAGATCACCAGTTTATCAACATGTTCAAGGTTGGATTCTGTGGATCTATTCTGCAATAGATGGCTCTTCTGCTCATGGGAAGGGCCTCTTGTGGCAAGTGAAGGCTTCTCTTAGTGAAGGAAAACACACCATTAGTGGAACACGTGAGACCTGCAGGATCCAATCTACAATGTGATAGATGGGGGGCTTCTATATCTTAAACAGAATCCCAGGAGATGTTCTCGACTTGAATAATTTCTGGAAATTCCATCGAACAAGGCCGCCGTTCTGCCAAACTAATCTGTCATTTTAACAATCTTATCTATGTGTCTCAAGAATTCTTGTGACGAACCCAGGAGTGAACCAGGAAATATACGTTAGACAGAACTTTGAAATCACTCAGCGAAATAAAATATGCAAGATAGAAAATGTGTTTGAGAATATTACTATCGGTACAAAAGAAGGAGTTGCTTTAGATTTACTTGCAGACTCTATATGTGAATGCTTGCTGGAGTATACAAGGTCTGTAGTGCACCTACTTGAAGACGATCAGAAGAACAGCCTATAGGGGACAAATTAGGGACTTCCCACAATTTCACATTATGTCCTTCCTGTCTCAAATTTGAGCTGGCATAATGGTGGGATTAGCTGTCCGTCTGAATGCACCCATAGACAATTTCAATTGGGCCACTTTACAAGGCTGCTTTGCAGGGGAGGCCATGTGATTGGACTCCATTGCCTCAACCTGGCAGAAACGCTCCATTTAAACAGTTGGTGCTCTGTTTCTCTGCATGTTTAAACTCTGCCAACAGAAGGGGTGACTTCTCTCAGACAGCCATTTACATTTTATTTCAGAAAGAAAATTATATTAAGGTTTTTATTTGAAGTATTTATTTGTATTTATTTTATTTATTAATCACATTTGTAGCCCGCTCTCCCCACACACAAGCTCAGTGTGGGTAACATCACAATTTCAGTTACAATAAAACTCCATTTACAATAGGACCAAAAAAATTCAAAATATATTAAAAACTACTAATTAAAATTTAATTTAAGAAAGGTGACATAACTTTTCGTTAAGTCCTTCAGTTGATCGATGGTAGTCATAGGGTGCATTCAGATGGCTCTTTAGATACGCGCGAGGCACGGGTGCCTCATGGATTTAAATGTAATGTCCAAACATCAACATCTGGGAAACATCCGTCTTCCGTGAGCATCCCATTTTGCCACACCTCGGAGCCATATTAAATCTGGAGTTTTTGGTGGAACCCGGGAGTGAACCAGGAAATATACGATAGACAGAACTTTGAAATCACTCGGTGAAATAAAATATGCAAGATAGAAAATGAGTTTGAGAATATCACTATCGGTACAAAAGAAGGAGTTGCTTTAGATTTACTTGCAGACTCTATGTGTGAATGCTTGCTGAAGTATACAAGGTCTGTAGTGCACCTACTTGAAGACGATCAGAAGAACAGCCTATAGGGGACAACTTAGATCCGCCGGGGAAGCAGCGCGCGGTGAGGTGATTCCCCCGGGGGATGTCTGGTCAAGCAAGGATGGATTTAAAAGATCGAGATCAAATTTGAGCTGGCATAATGGTGGGATTAGCTGTCCGTCTGAATGCAGCCATAGACAATTTCAGTTGGGCCACTTTACAAGGCTGCTGTGCAGGGGAGGCCATGTGATTGGACTCCATTGCCTCAACCTGGCAGAACAGCTCCATTTTTCAGGCCCTGCAGAACTGTAGGCCCTGATCTCGAGGGAGCTTGTTCCACCAGGTAGGGGCCAGGACCGAGAAAGCCCTGAGCCTGGGTGAGGCTAAACAGATGTCCTTTGGGCCAGGGATAACCAGTAGATGTTGCTCAGTGGAGCGTGAGGCTCTCTGGGGGGTGTATGGGGAGAGGCAGTCCCTCAGATATGTCGGTCCCAGGCCGCTTAAGTCTTCAAAGGTTAAAACCAGGGGTCATTTTGAAGAAAAAGAGGTGCAGGAGCTCATTAGCATAACTTATTTGCATATGCCGCACCCCCTGACATCACCGGAAGTGTGTCAGAAGGCAACACCCACCGCTCAGGCTCCACTGGACTGTTTTGGATTGCTAGCTATTGGGGGGGGGGCATGCAGATCTGTCCTCACAGAGGATGGAGAGCTTGTACCTGAATAAAACTTGGTCTTAAAGGTGCCACTGGACTGTTTTGGATTGCTAGCTGTGGGGGGGGGGACACATAGATCTGCCCTCACAGAGGAGGGAGAGCTAGTACCTGAAGGTGGGCCAGGGGGCAGGGCTCTGCAACTTACCTGGCTGCTTCTTGCTCCTCATGGCCCAACTGAGGGCTGCTGGGAGCAGGGGCGGGGCTTGTTGCATGTGCCCACCCCCTGGGCTTCTTACTGCCAGAGCTCCACTCCTGTGCGCTCCCGCAAGAAATGACCCCTGGTTAAAACAATCAAATTGAAGCAGATCTGGTACTCAAAAGTGTTAACTTTTCCCCGTGTGTGTAACTAGCTTTCAGAGACTGAGGTGAAGCCAGTGCAGATGCACATCCAAATTCAGCCCCCCCCCCCCCCCCGGCGCGGGCCCAGACTGAGAAACTCCTGGAGCTTTGGGGGTGGAGCCCAAATCAAGATTTGTCTCCTTTTTGTGTGCTCTGGGGAAATGCATGGGGTGCTGCTAATAGGCTGTCAAAATGGCTACCGGCATTTGGGGGCCACTCCACCCTGGGGTCAAGTTTTGTCCATTTTGCATGCTTTGTGGTCTACCCATGAAAACTGTACCCAGAGGTGAGGGGCCTCTTTATCTTAAGGAATCTCAAAATGACTTACAACTGTATTCCCTTCCTCTCCCCACAACAGGCACTCTGTGAGGTAGGTGTGGCTGAGAGAGTTATGAGAGGACAGTGACTGGCCCGAGGTCACCCAGCAGGCTTCCTATGAAGGCAGAGTGGAGAATCAAACCCAGTTCTCCAGGTGAGAGTCCACTGCTCTTAACCACTACAACATCCTAGCGGTCTAGTGTCCAAACAAAGCTGGGAATAAATTTATTTTTATAGTTGCTTCTATTTTTATCGGGGCGGCTCTGCTTTTCCCTGTAGTCTTAGGAGATCTATTTGCTTAAATACACATTTCTAAATAATATGGTATTTATATGTACACTATGGCAAGAATTGACACCGAGACCCAGGGTAAATTGAACAAAATCTGTACTTTGGGGGGGGGAGTGTTTCATTAGTACTATGCTAATTAATACTATGCTAATTCTCACAGGTTAAACATAGTTTTCTCTCCCTGGTTTAAGATGAAGGCTTTAATTGGATTGTTCAGAAGCCACCGTAGTTCTTGTTTGCTTGTTATTCTGTTGTCTCCGGGCCTACACTTGCAAAGCATGGAGGCCACGGGTGCTAATCTGGAACCTTCCCAAGAGCATTTAATACGTTAGATAAAGAATGTTTCCCCAAAAGGGCATCCAATTGTGTTTTTTTTTTTAAAAAAAAAAGCTGCTAGAAACTGCTGTTTCTTACATTGTTGTTAGACTGGATTACTGGGTGCATTCAGATGGGGCATTTCAGCATAAACTGTACCGGTTGGAACCGTTGCAGTTTATGCCGGCTGAAACGCGATCACACTTACCTCCTGTCTTCAGAGCCCATTGCTGTATGCCCGTTCACACACAGCGGGCATCGGCATTTTTTTTAAACTTAGTTTGCGCTTGCGCATAGGCAGCCATCCACAGAATGGTGATCTTTGTGCATGCGCAAAACACCCCATCCAGAAAAGCATGCCCTGAAGAGAGGACTTACCTTTAAAGTTTAAAGAGCAAACTGGCCTCCCTGAGGTCCCGGACTCCTCTAAAACATTAAACTAAGGACCTTTTCTCTTTTTTTTGAAAAACAAACGCCAGGGTGAAGCTTCGCCCAAGTGCATATCGCCGACCTAAAAAAAAATGGCGGGTGAAAATTGGAAGCCTCGGGCTTCCGAACGGAAGTGGCTCTACAACGCTGGAGAGCGATCAGACTGGGAGGGGGGGTAAAGTGATTACAACCATTTATTTATTTATTATTTACATTTCTATCC
>NW_015160999.1:29092-36212 GCF_001447785.1 Gekko japonicus
GAATCATTGGAGCCATCCTGCCCCCAATGGGCTTATGAAAGAGTTGATAGAATTGTGTCTTGCGGCCGCTAGGAATGTTATTGCATTTCATTGGAAATCTAAGAAGACACTGCTATTGAGCGACTGGTATCTGAAATTGTGGGACTTCTTTTTACAGGACAAAGTTTCCACTAGCATCCTACGATCTGAAAATCAACCTGTTCCTGACAATCTTCAAGAAAAATGGATGCCCCTCTTAGAAGCATCAGCAGCACATAAAATCGACACCTTCCTGTTTGCCCTCCATAAACACCAGGATTTGCTTTCTTATTTTTTATTTTAACAGTTAAAAATAAAAAAAAGGATACCACCACTTGGAGACCTAGTGGCAGAATACAACGATTTAAAGCTCTTTGCAACGGTTAGGGACGAAAGGCAGATGTTCGCCGTGTGAACGACGGTAAGTACACCGATTCCAACCGGCACCTATACCGTTGTAAATGCCCCGTCTGAACGCACCCACTGAGTAACTGTTTTTGTGCTTGCCTGAAATCCCCTCCATATTTGTCTGCTTGTTTCTGAGGGAACTTCAGGATTTTCTGTGGTCAGTTTATTTTGACATGATAAATGCAACATGATGCAAACCAGTGTGGTGTAATGGCTAAAGTGTTGGACGAGGACTGGAGCAACCTGGCTTCCAGTCCCCTCTCACCCATTAAGCTCCCTGGAGGACCTGTGGTCAGTCATGTGTTCTGTCTGCTTAATCATTTCATCACACTTTTGTGAAAATAAATTGATAAGTACCACCCTAAGATCCTTGGACCAAGCTATGGTAAGAATAGGGTTGCCAGGTCTGGGTTGGAAAATACCTGGAGACCTTGGGGGTGGATCCAGGAGAGGGTGGAGTTTGGAGAGGGGAGGGGCTTCAGCATGGTGCAATGCCACAGAGTCCCCCCTTCAAAGCAGCCATTTTCTCCAGAGGAGCTGATCTCTCTGTCAGCTGGAGATCAGTTGCAAAAGCGGGAGATCTCCAGGGCCCAGCTGGAGGTTGACAACCCTAGGGAAAAATGGTCCTTTCCGCACTAGACCTTAAATCCTGCTTCAACCCTGTCCTTGGATTTACATTCTACACTAGGCTTGAGTTCACCCCTGAAATTATCTCGGGGTATTTTCTGTTTCCACCCCGGTTTCACCCCACACTTGTCCCGGGATAAACAGGTGCTGTTATAAACAGGGATGAATGAAAAGTATTGTGTCATGAGTTGAACTCTGATAAAACCAGAGATGAGATCCAAGTGTGGAAAGGACCTCTGTGCAATGCTCCCTCTAAGGTGTGGAGTCTTGTGAACAAAAATTCTACTTTGTGAGCCACTGGCATTAAAATTGTGAGCAATCAATTTGGCTGCTGCATACATTATTTGCTCTGGAGCTGTCCTTCCTGAGCTAAGACAAAAATGCGTGAGCTGGAGGCTAAAAAACGGTGAGCTAGCTCACACTAACTCAGCTTAGAGGGAACCCTGCCTCTGTGATATAGGATAATCACGTGAAACCATGATCTGACGGCTGTCTGAGTGGTGCAGAAGCACCCACCATTTCGGTTCCCCAGTCAGAAGCAGGGAGCCTGTTTTTTCTACAGACTGTTTGACTGTTTGTGAGCAGGCTGAACCGGTTTGGCACGTTACTTTTCAGGTGTGAAAACTATATGATAGAAGAGGAAATCAGATGTGTTCCACACATGTGCATTCTTACAGAGCCCAGGGTTGACAGCTCTGTACTGGAAAATTCCGGGAGACCTGAGGGTGGAGCCTGTGGATGGGAGAGTCGGGAGAGGGGAGGGAGTTGAGCAGGTATGTGATGCCTCATCGTTAAATAACAGTGAGCAAATGAATCAGTTGTCAGTGACTGTAAATTAAACTTTTATATACACTTCTAGAAGTCTCGCTGTTTGGTGTTGAAGTCTATGTTATCATCAAGACTATATCGTGTGTGTTTTCCCAGTCACTCTTATAGGAGGTGTAGCACCCTCCACACGCACATCATTTAAGTATGTCACCTAACCGTCCATGACCCCGGGGAGAGAATCGATTTCAGCTGCTGCAAAGCTACAAAAGCAACTTGGAAGGCAGAAGAGACTGAATCATCACAGCTATTGTACAGCCTCAAAGCTTTTCGACAGCTGTTCAAGGCAGAGGGCACCAAGGCAAGGACATCCAAGCTCAGTTTGCAAGTGATCACAGCTGTCAGACATAGCATGTTCACCTGTAAAGTCTGTTCTCTCAGAACCATAGAGCTGGAAGGGGCCGTACAGGCCATCTAGTCCAACACACTGCTCAGTGTGGGATCAGTCTAGAGCGTCCCTGACAAGTGTTTGTCCAGCCACTGCTTGAAGACTGCCAGTGAGGGGGAGCTCACCACCTCCCTAGGCAGTGGGCTTCTCTAGTCTATGTTGCAGAGGTGACTTGCTTCCGGCAGCCTTTTCAATTTGCTGGAATGGGGCAGCAGGAAGGAATTTTGTAAAATGGGTGAAATGGAAAAATTAAGCTATATTCAGGTTAAAAAAAAAGTATTATCCCGCCTTGCAATCTAATAAGGGACCTCAATAAGGGCCTACATCTGTCTGTCAGTGTCTGTCTGTCTGTCATCACCACCATCTTCATCGATGGTCCATACTACAATGATCTTGTTAGATCTCGGAAGCTAAGTACGGTTGGCTCTGGTTAGTACTGCTGGAAGTTCCAGGTGCGACGTCCCCGCTCAGCCTCCAGACTTTGTGGCAAGAGAGACTAGACAGCTAGATAGGCACACTGACATGTCCTTCCTGTGTTTACTCTTCTGCCACTGTCCCCTTTGATATGTAGATTGGGTTCTCGGGGTCAATTTCCTTCCTTCCATTCACTCTCTCAGAGATGAAAACCTCTCTCCCTGCACACACCAAGAGGGATGACATGCTGTCCTCTCTTGGCACCATGAGGCAGATGGGCCTCTGGCTATCTGCTTCCATCCTTTAGCTAGTAAGTTAGTACTCTATCCTGTCCCTACTCTTTCCAATCCAAAGTGTACTTCTCAAATAAAGAGAGAAGTGTTTCTCTTCTAAACTTGCAACGTAGCTCTGTGTAACTTTGTCAGCTGAGTAACCTGGTATAGTAACACTGCTGCATTTGTAGCTTTGTTTAAGCACTCTGCTAACTAGCAGTAAGTGGACTAATGACACCAGTGAACCTCCAATAAGTACTTGGATGGGAGACCACTGAGGAAGTCCCAGGGTTGCTACAGGAAAAGGTCTCTTGCCTTAAAAACTCTATGGGGTCACCAGAAGTTGGCCGAAACTTGGAAGCACTTTCCACCACCACATAAACATAATTAAAGTACAAACATTAAAAACATAAACAGGAAAGAGGGTCAATAAGTGGATGCCAGAGGAAACAACAACAAAAATAACCTGCTGGTGGAAGGAAATGATAGAGGGGAAAAGATGAATCTCTCTTGAGAGGAAATTCCACAGTTTGGAGGCCACAGCTGCAAGGACCCTTTCTTGGGTTTCTGCCTGACCAGCCTTAGATAATAAGGTCATCCAAAGCAAGGCCCCTGAAGATGATGGTCGCGTAGGTCCATGTGAAAGTAGATGGTCCTTAAGACATGCTTGCCATAAGCTACATCGGGCTTTAAAGGTCAATAACAGCACCTTGAATTGGGCCCAGAAGTTAACTGGAAGCCAGTGTAGATGTATATGTTCCTTGTGGTCTTTTGAACTTTCAATAAGGTCCCACTGGTAATGTCAAACAGAATAGCAGACATATTGATTGCTGTGCGAAGCCATTTCAGTGACTCACTTCAAGAGAATTGGGTGGACCAAAGTTTGAATAACCCTCCCTGTAAAAGCTTCCTTACCCATAAAAACAAACATGTGTGTGTATGGGGGGGGGTAACTTAGCCTGGAACACTCCCATTGTGCAAGCATTTTTTAAAATAATTTAGAGGTATATATTTTATGTGTGCGTTGTTTGAAAGTGTTGACTCCTTCATGAGCAATCTGAAAGGGTCCTGTCAGGCATCATATAAATCACACAGAGGTTCTACTCATCAATTTTACCTCTGTGTCATTCATCAAATTGTTCTCCTTAACTGATTCCAGAGATTTCACTTCTGTAACCTATGTGACTGCTCATATCCATATTGCACACATTGTCAAGAAGAGAAAAAACTATATATAATTGTGTTCTAAAAATGTGATCTCAATCTAACAGAGGGAGTGGAACTCATTAGGTTATTTTAACAATGCAAGAAGGTGTGAATTATACTGGTGGGCAGGATGCTTTAATAGCTGCAGGTGGAGAAATGAAATTTGAGCTCTGGGGGGGGGAGGGGGAAACTCTAGTTCATCATCCCCATCTATTTTTCTCATGTCTCACATCCCAGCTAATTGTATTCGGAGGAATTATAGGTCTCTTTCATGTCACTTCTGAGGTATTCCTTTTTATTGCTGCTTATCTTTGGATGTTTACAAGATCAGGCGGCAAGCAAATCGTAATCCGCCAGTGCCATTTTTGTGAATACGCTGGGACCAACTGAAAGAAACAATCCGGCACCATTAAATGAATTATTTAGATGGTTCGGCTGATTCTGCATAAATATTTACATGAACCGTCATGACAAGCAAATTGTCATCAGGCTTAGTTTCACAAAGGCTTTGTGACTTTAACCATTGAGAAGAAGGCACTGGATAGGATCAGGGAAGAAGGGAACAAGTAATAGGATTAAGCATGTGCTGAAATAGAGATATGGAATGATTTCCAGAGAACTTTGAACCGCAGCTGTATCTTAAACCTGAATTAATCTGGAGAACAGGCATTGGCAATACTAATTGCTGATTTTGAGAATGCAGTTGTGTATTCATGAGACTTAAATAGTCAAACAAATTCATGTTTATGATTAGATTCCCTCACCCCCTAAAATTACTATTAGAGAAACTGATGAGTATAGTTGGAGTAGGTGTTGGTAATGGAAGATAATAGATGATAATGGCCCCGGTTGCACAGGCCAGATATCCTGGGGGGGAGACGTGGCTAATTGCCCCGGCACAGTTTGAGCCGTGATAATGCGATCAGACATGCCGGTGGCGCACCACGGGTCCTCCCCTCGGCGCCGGCAGGCAAACGAGGGACCGGAGGGGAATGCCGTGTGCTGGTGCGATCACACCACCAGCGTCTGGAGGCAGCCCATGGCAAACGTTTACTAGTACCTTGGAGGTACTAGTTTTTTAACGTGCATTATTGGCGGTAAGCCACGGGTGCACTCCACTTCCCAGACGTTGGAGTGTGATCGCGCCCGAATAATCCGCCCACCATTTGTGCCTCTCCTGCGGCAACTTTGCCATGTGACCGGGCCCAATGATTAGTAATTTGTTTGCAGGAAGTGATTTGTAATTGTGACAGTAGGTACTTAAGTTCTCTTTCCAGCCAGTTCCCAATGGCTTAATGATATACTTGAAGAGTGCTAGGGGTGATAGGCACTGCTGTTAGCCGAATTGCTCTTTAGGAGAGACAATTGGAACAGTTTAATAATTGGGGTTCAGGTCAATGTATACAGAGGATGGGCTGCACCACTGCGTTCCCAATGAAGAGACAGAAACAGGAATAAAATGATATTTAGTTTACTGAATATCAAGCAAAGCACGCAATATCATACGCACACACGACATCCCCCCCAGGCCTCCCCAGGCTTGTCAGGGAAGTGAGAGTGGAAGAGGCAGACCAAGCGAGGAGCCTGCACATCAGAGGCTTTAACCCATTCCCTGTATTCAGGGCCAAAATCTATCCATTCTACAAGACAATACAAGTGGTTATGTTTAAGGTGAGAGTCCAAGATCTGGGCAATTTCAAAATGCGGCTGTCCATCCACCATCACGGGGGGAGGGCGGGGGCTGGGCTCAGGTTGGGCATCAGATGTTTGGCCCCAGATCCTTCCTGAGAAGAGAAAAGTGAAACACAGGATGGACATGTTTAACAGTCTTAGGAAGGTCCAGTTCAACGGTGACGTAATTGATTTTCCGCACGACAGTGAAAGGACCTATGAATTTCCAACCCAATTTATGGCTAGGTTGTAGGAGTCTCAGTTTCTTAGTGGAGACATACACTTTGTCCCCAAACTGCACCTCCCAAGCCAGGAGACGTTTACGGTTCACCTGTGCTTCATAAGTAGCCTTGGCTTTGTCCAATGTCTGCTGTAGGAGTGGCCAGGCATTTTTAACATGGTGCCACCAGTCCTCAACGCTTCCCACCTCCGGAGCGTCCATAGGCAACCAGGGAAGGGGGGAGCCTTCATATCCATGCACTCCTTGAAATGGGGAGACCCCCCGTGGACGAATGAACCGCATTATTGTAGCAATACCCTACATAAGGGAGCAACTCCACCCAGTTGTCCTGTTGAAAATTAGTAAAACAACGCAGGAATTGTTCAAGGGTTTGATTAACCCGTCCAGTTTGGCTTTCAGTTTCTGGGTGATAGGCACTGCTGTTAGCCGAATTGCTCTTTAGGAGAGACAATTGGAACAGTTTAATAATTGGGGTTCAGGTCAATGTATACGGAGGATGGGCTGCACCACTGCGTTCCCAATGAAGAGACAGAAACAGGAATAAAATTATCTTTAGTTTACTGAATATCAAGCAAAGCACACAATATCATACGCACACACAAGAACTAAGTAAAAACAGAGAGATTTGGTAAAGCACTTTCACATTAGCAGGTTATCGTTGGTGGGAGATATTTACCTCAGGTGATGCGCGGCTCCTAAATCTTCCAGCTGGAGGTATTAGGGTAGGGAGAAAAATATAAATGGGGAGAGAGCGTGCAAACAGACCAGCTGAGAACACGTGTATCACTCTATCTGCGCAGACTAGAGTGTAAAAGTGAGGCACGGGTTTCGGGATAGAAAGCTGGATTGAAGGGGAAAAGCAGACAGGCAGAGGACGTAGGTAAAAGGGAGGGTGAGCTGGCTGTTCTGTGTTCTAAGTTTTAAAGCTGCTTGCAAGCAAGAGGGGGTGGGCTCAGGCGGCTTACCTGGTGGCCCTTCCCTACAGGTCTGGGATTGGCTAAGGGGTCAATTTCCAATCTATTGATTAACTAGATCGTTGGTACCTGGGAG